>NC_142129.1:62092371-62395401 GCF_024610735.1 Ursus americanus
AATTTCTTCATAGCATGTCAGTGAAAGGAACATTTTATTCAAAAAAACTAAAGGGTTGAAATTCATTCAACAATCCCTTGATCTTCAGAGAGGGTTTTTTCCTTCTCTCTTTCCCATCTGATACTCACAGGAAAACATAAAGTACCATCAGTGCTTCTTTTGAGAATCTCAGGCCCAATTAAAAAAAAAAAATCTTTAACTATGTAATATGAATTGCATCTGAAGGAATAAAATCGAAAGGAACTAGTTGAGGCCATTCTGGGTCCTACACCCTTAAATGGTGAATACAATATTAGCCTCCAAAAAGATGACCTGAATTGGACAGACTTGGGAATGAGATGCTCTGTGAAAGGTGAATATTCAATCACAGGCTGCAGTTGTTGCTTTTGAATGTGTTTCTTTAAAGCTGGGTTAAAGGATGACTTGCCATAGGCTTACAGGGAAAGGGCTGTCTTGGCAAGGGAACAGACCCTAAGCTGTGTCCTTTTCATCCGTCTTTAAAATTAAAGTGAGGTTCAGCAGATACCTTGAGGAAAGATATTAAATTGCAGATTTTACAGTTTTGTTGTGCCTGCAATTTCCCAATGTTGCTAGTGAGAAGCTGAGAAGGCCCTTAAAAGCCTTTGTGCTTGGCACCTGCAGAAATCTAATTTCTGATGAATAGGGCCCTAATTGGGTCAATTATTCTATTATACCACACAAGAGTACTTCAAACTGCTGCTTCAGTAAAGAGAGAGCTTTAGTCTCCCCATTGGTGTTCTCCAATTTGAACAGAACTCAGAATCCTGCGTTTAACTTTTCCTTTCCCAGTGTCAATTTTGTCCTTCCAGTCTCAGTTTATCACATGTGAGTCAACTGCCAATAGAAGTGAAACCACTTTTTCACCTTTTGAGACCATGGGTAACATTACAAAAGAGATTTTCTGACTCCTTTAAAAACTGTTTCTCATACATTTGCAAATATATGAGCCAGGTACCTCAGTGAGGCTTATTCAAAGGGATTATTTTTTTTTTTATTAATTGTTATTATCTTTGGAAGAGGAAGAACAGAGAGGAGTCTGCATTTTATTTGTGGATTATATTACACTTTTGCACATTTAGAAGGCTCTAATTTCAATTGTATTTCCTTATTATTTCAAAGGATTACACCAGTTACTTTTTCATAATCTCGCATAACATGTGAGTTAGAAAGGAAAACAATATTTGGTAGCTGATACATGATGACACTTATAGACTCATTATTTTAATGGATTGATTTCGTAGACATTTCCTTTATGCTAAATGTTCTGCTTTGTAACCTAGGAAAGAAGCTTCTTTAATTAGGAGGAATACTTTCACTCACGAGTTGATCTGTAGCTCAGACTTTACTTGAGAGAACATGGAGTTAGGCCTCTACCAGCCGTATATTAAAACTAGTGCTCTGCAATAACTTGTAGCCTATGAAGAAGTTTCGCTTTGGCATGGGTAAAGCAGAAAGGGCATTGTCTTAACTTTTGTGAGAAGCCAAAGATACTCCTATCACTTCAAAACATTGAATTCAATAACGTACTTAATGAGATATTCTATAAGAAACTCCAAGCTTAGTGTCTGGCACAAAATTGATTTTTTAAACATTTTCTTGAGCTGTACAAGGTACTGGGTACTGATGTTGGCATAACAGGAAATACAACAGTGAAAATATGAGCTAAGTACGGTCTTTATTTTCAAGTAGTGTGTAGTCTAAAAGGGAGATGAAAAACTGCATGCTTGATTGAAATATAATGTATTCTGTAATGAGTATCATCAGAGGGTTGCGAAGTACTATGAAAGCTTAAAAGCATGTGTGTGTGTTTCCGTTTTGTAGCATCCTGGCATATTCATTTTGTAATTTTTGAGTAGAGACATGCATGTCTGGACGAACAGGTACCAATTAGGTAACTTCCCTAAGGTATGCATTGATACTTCCCACACACTAACATTGGAATTGATTTTTTTCTGCTTTTGCTCTGGAAACCCACGCATCTAGTAAGATATATGGTTTGATTGATTTTATGGTGAGTCAGAGGGAGGAGAAATTAGTATGCCACTTTTTCTGGTTTCTTTCAGGAGGGGCTTGGAAGAAATTATATGTTTACTATTTTATAGGAATTCTCCATGGATTAATTTCTTTCATAGAGGCAGTACCATTTTGGTTAACTCTTTTTCTTCCTCAAAGAAATTTTGAAAGTTGAAAGTTTTTATTTTTAAGCCTTTTCTATTGATCTTAATTAAAATTTGGCATTTTCTGATGAACATATTGACCTTTTCATTCCTCAGGTGAAACAATATTTTAATCATGTTTTCTCCTTTTCTCCATTATCATGTATGTTTCTTTACTATGTCTATTATTATTTAGTTTGGCAACTCCTCTAAAAGGTTAGTTTCTCAGAGAAGTTCCATTATCTAATTGGTCATAAGTTTAAGCAGGGACATTTGGCAAATATTTGTCATATCTCCAATCAAGAAAAATTGTAGGGATTATTTATGACAACAGTTGTTAAAGTATATGAAGTATTCTATATGAATTATCTCCATCCTCAGAGATCTTTGAAAGAGGTATTGCAGTCTCCATTTTAAAGATGAAACTGAGGCCCGGATAGTTTAACTTGTTCAAATTCATACACTTAATACATAACAGTGTTCTGAGACCAAAGCCTTGTGTTCTTCATCATTCTACTCAGTTTTAGTCCCTAAGTTACTCCCTAATATTATAACTGTTTGTGGAACCACACAACCTCAGAAAGTTAGAAATGCTCTGCTAAGAATGTCCTTTTGAATATTCATTCCCACAAACTTAGAGGCAACTGCGCAAAGATTAACTTTCCCCCTTCATTTTTAAAGCTCAACCTTCAGTGTTGTTCCTAGAGGAATTGGAACAGATAAGGCTTTGATCATTAAATATGTTGCTTTGAAGATACGAAGAAGAGGGTTAACTCCTTTGCGCAAAGCACCTTCTCTCACAGTTCTGGATGTGGCTGAGCAGATTGGTCAGACACACTGTAGAATTAGACTTCTACTGCACACTTCAAATGAGATCCACATTCAATCATCTCTGCTGCCTTTAGGCCATCAGTGAGTAGTTATGTGTGAGAAGAAGCAGTCTCTGCCCTCAGGGGGCTCTTAATCTGTTAGGTGAGGCCAGGCGCGCTCAGGAGTAGTTATAAGGCAAGGTGTAAAAGATGTTTAAGAGGCAAACAAGACTGATGTGAACTATGACAAGCAGGAAAAGGAATCACAGGTGGGGTGTCCCTTAAATGTTTTTTACTATAAATGACATGAGGATGGGGTGTCCCAGAATACAATGTAGCTCCTGGCACATAGGACATGCGCTCTATAAAATTAATACTGGCAACTAATTTTAACCCATTCTTGTGCCCATAATGTCTAAGAAAGTGAGGAGGGATGATCTCTTAGTCAGTAATTTGTGCACACAGTATCCAGTGAGCTGCAAAATGGAACCTTCCCTCCCATGCCAAGTGCCCAGTAGTCATATAGAGTCCATCTCCGATAAGCATCCAGAAGACTCCTGCACGCTCCAGGATCTCTTCCTCTTTTTTTCTCAGACCTCCTGGTCTCTTCTCTCTCCAGTACCCTCTACTATAATGGAAGCCAGGGGCAACACATACTTGTGCCCGGCCTTTATCCTAAGGAGGCCTTAAATCTTTCCTGTTCTCCAGGATGAAACATCCTAAAAGGTCAATAAAAATTTCTCTTGCCTATTATTGACCACCTTTCAAAGCATAACTCAAGTGTGCTGTTATGGGCATAGTCTTTGTTATTGTTTTACTTATGTTAGTAAGATCTCTCCACTGGGAGGGAAGAAATAAAAGGCCTTAGGAAGTGTGTGTGACATGGACAGTGGGAGACAGGGGGAGGACACCCTTCTTGATCCCCTTGAATGAATGAGCAGTGGTAGAGGATTCTTTGGCAGAGTAGAAGGGGAGAGATTCTTGGGGACTTACAGCATGTGGGGCATGTTTGGTGAAGGGCACTATCATTCTACTGGAATCTAAGTTACATGTAGTAATGCACTTGAGTTGTCAGAAAGAAAGGCATCTCCCTTTCTGTCTGCAATAGAAGCCTGATGTCCTGCACCAAATCTGCTCCATCCAACTCTCAGCTCACCTGTTGCTGCAGAAGACCGTTCTGAAAGGAAGTGACAGCTTTCATTCCAGGCACGCTCCACCTGGAGGCTTTCTCAGGAACCAGGGGAGCTTCCTCAGCCCAGGTGTAGACAGCCAGAAACTGGATGGGGGAGGGAGTTACTTAATTCTGATGTCAACTCTCAGCCAGTGCAAGACAGAATTTGATGGCTAACTGCCCCATATTCCACCTGTGGTGAAGCAATTCTGAGTGTGATTTATATGATTTCTTAGTCCGCTCGGAGGGTTGAAGCCTGTAGCATGATCAGAAACACATCCTTTATTGTCTCTTTTCCCATACTGGCTTTATCTTCCCATGCTTCACTTATGTTTTCTGCAGCTAAATTCTTCCTTAGGGCCTTTTTGGGGGGTTACCAAAGCTGAGATGCCATTTTAAAACTTATCTCTATATTCACCAAGCCTTTCCTATCCGTTCCCTTTCCAGAAAACAAAACAATATTATTTTTTTCTAAAATCAGACCTTTTTTTTTTTTCCTCTCCCAACATTATGATCCCCTTTCTTTGCTAAATTTGTAATTTCCTCTTTGCTACTTTCTTATTTTTTATAAAACCTCAAACTATACTTAAGCAGGAAAAGCAGAAGGAAATAAACAAAGACAAACAGACTCCTACTTCATTTGGTCTTGTCCACCCCAAAGGCTTCACTTTTTTCCTTCTCATCTTCTTCTAGCGTCTTTGAAGAAACAGTTTACAAAATCTGTCTCAAGTCTTTAACCACCAATTTGCTTCTTGATTTACAATAGCTAACAGTCCCCACAACCAATTGAACATGTTTCTTTTCTTTTCTTTTTCTTTCTTTTTTTTTTTTTTGAAAACTAACTGCCAATAACTGTCACACTGGAAAATCTAATTGCCTCTCAAATGTCATCTCATATCATTTCTTAGTATCATGTGGTGCTGTTGAACATCCTTTCTTCCTGAACTGTTTTCCTCTGCTAACATCACACCCATTAATATTTCTTGGTATTTTCCTTCCTCTCATTTCTTCCAATAACCTCTACTTAGTGATTTCAATCCTTCCAATGTCTTTATCCTAATATCAATGATTTATAACATCTTCACTCTTGACAATTAGGTCCTCCAAATTAATTTTCTAAAATTGATTTTTTTTATCTTCCTTCCAACCCCAAAACTGGTTCATTCTTGTATTTTTCCTATATTAGTTGATAACATCACTATTGACCATGCTCACCAAACTAGCAACTTTTGGAATCTTCTTTCTAATATCCCTTAGTCTTACTCATCACATCCAACGACCACCAGTTTACATCATTCTACTTCCAAAATAGTGCTTGAATCCTACCTCATCACATTTCTGTTCTACATTTCCTCTACCACTTCTTTGGTCTTGACTCCTAATAGAGTTTTTTTCCTGATTCCATTCTTTTCCTTCTCCAATCATTTTCCATAGTATATTAGAGGTTACTAATGCTGGTAAAGGTAACACACAAGGATGATCTGCTTGTAGTTAATTTATCAAATACACTGCCGTTTATCATAGCTCTATGCCTTGCCGTACCCTTGTTCTTTCTTTCTGTAAGATAGTGGCTTTAAAAAAAAAATTATTTATTTATTTGAGAGAGAGAGAGAGAGAGCGCGCGAGGCAAGGGGCAGAGGGAGAAAATTTCAAACAGACTCCCTGCTGAGCGTGGAGCCTCAACGTGGGGCTCCATCTCACGACCCATGAGATCATGACCTGAGCCAAAACCAAGAGTCAGACACTTAACTCACTGAGCCACTCAGGCGCCCCTGGAAGATAATGACTTTTGAGTGGCAGATAACGCGTTTAAAATACTTCCGTCATTCCACACTATTACCAATTGGGCTTGAGCTTTAAAATGTTCGTTACTAGGGGGGGATAAAGCTTTTTGGTATTCCTGACACTAGAGATAATTTTCTAATTTGTTCACTTTCAAACTTTTTTACTCATAGTTAGAAAGGGATGGCTTTTAAGATATCTGCCAGATTTTGGTATGTAAAATTTAGGTTGGGTTGCTGGTGACTCTGTTTTTACCCCAGAGTATAGACCCCCTCCTGGCAATGGTAAGGGCAAAGAGGACCTTCTACACTGCATGATGCCTGGGTGGGTGTGGACCCAGGCCTCACCCTTTTCCTGGTGCATTTTCTCCAAGCAGAGATGTAGACTGGCAATTAAAACAGGAGAGGGAAGTTGGATGCACAACTGTTTTCATTTACTATCACACTGTCTGTGTCAGCAGGAAAACTCCACACTATTCCACACCAGATGTTCTCAAATGCACATCCTTAGATGGACAAATGTATATAAAATTCAAAAACTCTTTTTTCATTATTTTCTCTATAAACTTCACCTGAGTTCCTCACTTTAGGTAGTCTTATAATGCCAACTATTTGAAGCCATTTCAAGCCTGTATTTATAAATCTTTTGGTGATCAGATTATGGTGAATATTTTGGTGTCTCATAATATCACTTTAGCACCTACAGAATCCTTCTTGACAGTCAGATATGGAAAAAAATATTATGCATCCCTGTAAAGAATCTTCTACTTTTTATTGTATCTTGTAGACATCAGTAATTGTAAAATCAATCTGGCTTTTTTTTTCACTATTTGTGTGATTTTATTATTATTTTTTGGTATTAAGTTTCTCCCCTCAGACTGTTATCTATCCCTTAGTAAAATACAATTTCAACTATAATGTAATTATTTTATTATAAGCTTAATTCATCCTTATATTATGCTTTCTAATAATTTACTGACTATACTACCTATAAATGGCTATGTAATTAATTGACATTCTACATAGTGTGTACAGTTATATACCAAAGACTTTTTTCTTATTAGTTAAATGACTTAAAGATCTAAAATCAAACTTTAATAATGTGATTATTTTTTGTTAATAATACAAAAATTATTTTAGAACCAAAAGATTTTGCAAAGACTTAGCATGAAAAAGCTATAAATGAAACATATAAATATTAATACTATATTGCTCCTAGTATCTTACATCTAGACTTTTTAATATTAGGTTAGAAAGCTAACTAAAGGATTTATAAAAAGAAAAAGATTAACCCAGCAAAGACCAAGGAGACCAAGATGAGTGGAGAAGCAAGACATCTATAATCAAGAAGAGTAATGTTTTTCAAGAAGGATTTATTCAATTTCCATCATCCTATTACCTCAATCTCAGTTTTGGTTAGAGATGGAGTTTATTCAATAGGGTAATAAGAATCAGAATTAGGGAGCACCTGGGTAGCTCAGTCATTTAAGCATCTGCCTTCTGCTCAGGTCATGATCCCAGTGTCCTGGGTTCCAGTCTGGCATCAGTCACCTAGCTCAGCGGGGAGCCTACTTCTCCCTCTTCTTCCCCACCCTCTCTTCCCTGCTTGTGCTCTCCCTCTAGCTATCTCTGTTGCTATCTCTGTCTCTCTCTCAAATAAATACATAAATATTTTTTAAAAAGAATCAGAATTAGAAGAAATTACTTTTCTGTCAAATGGCTTAGAGCAACCCAGATTATACATTCAGTAATAACATATGCTCAAATGTGAATATTTTATCTATTGAGCTACATATTAGGTGATCTTTGTAGAGACTCTGAATATTTTGGGTTCACAGGTTCACTCCTAAAAACAAGTAAGTGTAAAATGCTATTGATGCACACCAAAGCTAACAACCCAGAATTTCTCAGCCTCACATATTATATATATATAATAAAATCACTTGAAATCATATTTTCCAGTAAGACATTTTAATAAGAATTCCAAAAAAATATGACTTACAATTATTCATTACTTCATAAGAATTTTAAGTTCACCTAAAAACTACTGTTTAGGTAAGTTGCATGGTCTTAACATTTTATAATATCTATTTTCCCTTGGCAGATCTAAGCAATACACTGTAACAAAACTTTTTTTTGGAGAAATCAAAGTCAGTTTCCAGCAGAGAAAATACTAGATTTTGGTTAAGGAAGCAAATGGACATTTTTGATCTTTAAATTTCCCCCTGCAGGTGATTACAGTTCAATCCATGGTCTGGAAACTATATTAAAATGAGGATTCTCATTTTGGCTGGTAAAGTGAATACTTTGCATAACATATACTGCCCCAGGTATCACTACTCTTTTTGTGGAAAGAAAGTGTCAGTCCTCTTGCTATCTGTACCAACTTTTTTCAAAACAGAAATTTTCAAGTGAACAAAAAGTTTACTTAGATACAGGAGAGTTTCTCAAAAGTACAAATAAATGGAGAAAGCTTTCTATCAATGTGTATGAAAAAAACTTCATCAAATTATTGGACCAAATCTAGACTCCCAAAGAAGGTAAGACTTGTCACATAATCGTACTTAATGCTGACTCATATTGGCTAGTGACACAATGAAACCAATTGGGAACTGCTTTCTGGCATTTCTAGCTCACTTTTATTTCCATCATAGACTCCTTTACATTTGTATTGTGTTCAGTAATGTTCAATGTGCTCTCACAGACTTCGTGTCCTTTGATTCTCTTATTTGATCTCTTTTATTTCCATATATCAAAACTAGTCCAGAATAAAAATCATCAAAATGTGCTTTTTTGCAATGAGTGATCCTGATAAAGGGTCAACTCAATGTCCAGTAGATTAAATAGTCCCTTTAATGCCCTGCTTTGCATGGTACATTTGCTTCCTAAAATCTCCTTCACTGGCCTGTTTCATCCTTGGAAAATCCTCATTTAAAAAAATTTACTCATGTATTCAAACTTCAAATATTTACTGAGATCTAATTTAACAAAATTTACTGTATTTCCAGTCATGCAATAGATACAAAATTGGGTCTAAGTCTTAGCGTTTGACCCTATAGAACATTCAGTGGGTTCACTTTTTCTCTGGAAGCAAAAGTAACAAGCCCAACCATCTGTCACTTAAACAAGAAAATATATTGCTTAAGCAAAAAGATATTTATTATACCAGAAAAAACATATCCCTCAGCAAAAATGAATTCAGATTTCTGCACATTGTCAATGTTCCAATTAAACTCCCATTGTGACATTTGCTGCATGATTATCAAAGGATGTGGCATCCAATAACCAGAAAGAGCTAAAAATGGATGGTGAGCTGAAGTATCTTTGACCTCCAATTTCTATGATACTGATTTTTTTTTTTATTAGGACAACTTTGTAGTTTATGCAGAATTGAAAGGCTGTTATCCAAAATAATCCAAGATAATTATTCATTAGACGGTTTAACTGCTACAATGACTCTTTCAACTGCTATTAAATGAAGAAGGAATGACAAAGTTATCTATCATTGGGACTTTAACCTGGAGGGAAAGGTTTGGATTGACAGGGGCCATTTGGAATATTTCTTGGTAAAACCAGTGGTGTAGTTTGCTGGGTGTTAAAATAACAACAACAACAACAACAACAACAATAATAATACAAACAGGAATTCGATTTTACTCCCTTTGACACATTTATAGTTAAGTACAGATAGGACAAATTCCTAAAAGGGAGGGTTAAATAATATAAAGGTAACTGCTATGGAAAATAGAAAGGAGGGTACTATTCTGGCTGGGGATATTAGTAAAGCTTTATAGAAGAGGTAACAATTAAGTTTTGAAGCATGGGGAGCTTTGGAATATATGGAAATTGAAGGGAGGAGGAAAGTTAGCCCATGACATATAGAAGGAATAGTTTGAACAAAGATACAGTAGTAGGAATGGAATGGTTGAAAAGAGAAATAACAAGTTGCTAAATTTTCCTGGAGTATGTGTTAATATATGGGCTTGTAGCAGGTATATGATCCAGAGGGTAGGTTAGGTATAAATTTTGTAAGGTCTATTAGCCAGAATTCAGTTGTAGATGGCATAATCCACTCTAGCTAGCCAGAAGGGAATTAAACAGATGATTACATATCTTACCACATCAATGCAAAGTCTGGGGAAGGGGTTCTGGGCTGAGCTGTCAAAATTACTTCATAGTTGAGAATCATATTGCAAAATAGTCTTAGAAAAAGGAATAACTGCCACAGTGGCCACCACAGGAAGCAACCTCCCTTCTTTTGGCATAATTGACTAAGAGACTAGTTCAAAAGAAGAGGAGCTGCCACTTGAGCGCAGCATTCCCAAATAGGAATTGACCAGACAGAAGAGATTCTTAGGTAATTGCAACATGTAGCTATCTCCACATTTACCAAAGAGCCATATGCCTACCATTTGCTCTTCCTACTTTCTCTAAGTCCTGAAAAACTGTGTGTTTCTCAAAGCTAAGTTAAATGCAGAGAGACCTCAGCTGCAAAACAGTTTGAGGCATGTGATCTTTCTTTTCTAAAGTCTGACAGGAAATCACACTGAAAATTGTTGGAGAAGCATTGAGTTAGCCAACCTGCCATATCTCTTAAAGATGTCTTAGATGGTGACACTAAACATATTGGGCTTTGCCTGTGTCTTGACCATCACAGATTTTCAAGTGAAGGAGAAACACACTAAAGGGGTGTTGGGAATATTAATCTGGTAGACAAAAAAAAAAAAAAATTCATGTTTCTGACTAACATGAATTATATAGGCTTCAGATGTCAAGTAAATATGTAGCATATTGGACATAAAATATACTGAATGAAGAACCAGTCTAGAGATTTCAATTTTAGTCACTAAATTGAAGAGATAATTGAGTCTGGGCAGAGGAAGTGATGGCCAAGTGAGAGGAAAATGAAGAGGAAAATGAAGAAGGGCAGCCAAGGGAGAAAAAAACAAAAACAAAAACAAAAACAAAAAAAATCTCGGGAAACACCTATATTTAGCAGTTAGAATGAGCTGGAAGAAATAGAAAAAGAGAGCTAAGGAGTAGAAGAATCAATCATCATGGACATTTAGAGAAGAGAGAACATAAGAATGAATCAAGAAGAGTATGATCAATAGTGATACATGTTACAGTTAAATGAAATTGAGCCTGAGAATTTACAACTGAATGGAAGGAAGCTGCTATGTTTTAAAATATAAATTCCAATAAAGTGGCAAGGAGAGGAGTCTATTGAGGATTAGGGAGTGAGTGCTCTTTGAGAAGTCAAAGTAAAAAATACAGTGGAGGCAACAGCTCAGACTTCTCTGTCAGTAGGGATTGGGGAGGTGGGAGGCAAGAAGACAGGGAAGGAGGGACAGGCAGAGAGGAGAGAGGGAGAGAGAATGAGAATCTTTGCCTTTTAATTGGTATGTTTCACTAACATTCACTATAATTACTGATACAATTGGAACTTATATCTACCCTTTTGTTATTTATTTTCTATTTGCCCCTGCAATGTTTTCTATCTCTTACTTTTCTGCTTTCTTTTGGATTAATCAAATATGTTTTAGAAATCCATTTTACTTTGTGGCTATTTAGATATATCTACTTGTTTTATTATATTGGTTTGTTTGTTTACTCTAGAGAAGATAATATATGGTCCTTACTTTTCACAGTCTATTGAGAGTTATTTTATCAATTCACCTAAAATGTAGAAGGTTTGCAATTACATATGTTCATCTACCTTCATCCCTATCCCTTTTTTCTACCATTGTATGTATCTGCATATGATAAAACTGTACACCATGTTAGAATGTTTGCTTTGAACTACCTATATATTTTAAAGAAATTAAGAGAAAAATATAATATCTTGTACTTATTCATGTAATTTTTACCCTTTTTTCTATCATCGTATGTATCTGCATATGATAAAACTGTACACCATGTTAGAATGTTTGCTTTGAACTACATATATATTTTAAAGAAATTAAGAGAAAAATATAATATCTTTTACTTATTCATGTAATTTTTTACTGTTCTTCATTCCTTTCTATAGATACAAATTAGCATCTGGCAATTTATCTTTATTTCCCTTTCTCCTAGTTGTCTTTTTCTGAAAATGTGTTTGTTTTCTCCTCATTTTTAAAGAATATTTTTGGTTAATATAGAATTCTAGGTTGACAATTTAATTTTTTTTTCTAGCAATTTAAAGATCTGGTTAGTGTCTTCTGGTCAACAGTGTTTTCTTTCTTTCTTTCTTTCCTTCTTTCTTTCTTTCTTTCTTTCTTTCTTTCTTTCTTTCTTTCTTTCTTTCTTTCTTTTAAATTATGTTCAGTTAGCCACTGTGTAGTACATTATTAGTTTTTGATGTAGTGTTCAGTGATTCATTAGTTACTTATAACACCCAGTGCTCATCACAACACGTGCCCTCCTTAATACCTATCCCCCTGTTACTCCCCTCCCTCTACCGCCTTCCCCTCTGAAACCCTCAGTTTGTTTCCCAGGGTCCATAGTCTCTCATGGTTCCTCTCCCTCTCTGTTTTCTCCGCCTTCAGATTTCCCTCCCTTCCCCTATGGTCCTTCATGCTATTGCTTATGTTCCACATATGAGTGAAACTATGATAATTGTCTTCTTCTGCTTGACTTACTTCACTTAACATAATCCCTTCTAGTTCCGTCCATGTCGATGGATGTCTAGTTCCATCCATGTCGATGCAAATGGTGGGTATTCATCCTTTCTGATGGTTGAATAGTATTTCTAATGAGAACTCAGCTGATATTATGACTGGGGCTTTCAATATGTACTAGATGATTGTGAATGCTTTTGAAAATTTTCAGTTCTTTGATTTTCATTGATGAGTATGATGTCCCTAAGTATGATATTTTATGGATTTATTCTTAGAGTTTTCTGAACTTCATGAATCTTTAAATTTATGTTCTTCAACAAATTTGGAAAATTTTCAATCATTATTTCCTCAAGTATTTTTATGCCCTATCTCTTCTGTTCTTTTACAGTTCTAAAGGTAATGTTATACCTTGTCATATTGCCTGAGGTTCTTGAGTCTGTTTATTTTTTAAAATAAACTTTGTATTTTGGAATAATTTTAGACTTTCAGTAAAGTTTTTAAGACCGCGCTAAGATTTCCTGTATACCCCTCATCTTGTTTATACTTCATTGCAAATATCTTACATTTAACAAATATCTTACATTTTAACAAATGTCATTGTGCATTTGTTAAAATTAAGACATCAATTTTCATACATTACTGTTAAATAAATTGCAGACTTTATTTGTATTTCATTTTTTAAATGTCCTTTTCCGTTCCAGAATTCAGTGCAGGATATCGCATTGCATTTAGTTGTCAAATCTTCTTAGTCTTATTTGGTCTGTGAAAATTTCTCTGTGTGTCCTGACTTTGAGAGTTTTATACTGGTAAAATATTTTGTAGAATATATGCCAATTTAGGTTTGCCTGGTGTTTTTCTCAGGATTAAACTGGGGTTATGGATCTGAAAAGAATACTATAGAGGTGAAGTGCCCTTCTCATCAGATCATATCACAAGGTATATGGTATTCACATGATATTCCTAGTGATGTTAACTTCATCAATTGGACAAGGGAATGTTTCTCAGGTCTCGACACAGGAAAGCTCCAATTTTTCCCTTACCTTTGGAAGTGAATCTGTAAGTCTAGCTCCCCCTCAGGGGTTGGAGATTAAACTTTGTCTTTTGCATAGGGAGTAGCTATATATATTACTTGGAATTCTCCTATAAGAAACATTTTTCTCTTCTTTCCCATTTATTTATTCAATCATTTATGTATATAAGTATGGATTTATTTGTATTTAGTACACACTTTGGGTTATAATCCAATACTACATTACTTTGTACCTCAAACTGTTGCAGCATAGACTATTGGGATTATTTTCAGTTTAGTTCATATGCCACTTTGATGTGCCCCCATCTGTTTGGTTTTTTTGACCACTTTCTTACTTTTTGGTATTTTAAGATGCTTCAACCCATCTTCTGTCTTTCTTGCTTCAGCCCTAGAATCAGCCATTTCTCCAAGAAGATCTGGACCCATTTATTGGAGTGTAGTATTTAAAAAACGAGATGTGGGCACTACATGGTATTTATTTTTTTCCATTTTTTCTCACTGTTTCTCCATATTAGATAAATTGTATACATTTATCTTCAAGTTTTCTGACACTCTGTCCTTTTCATTTTTCTGTTAAGCCTTTCTCTTTCCAGATCTGGTCAGATTTTACACAGGGAATTTTTTTCCATCCAGACTTCCACTTAGTTTATTTTTTTATAGCTTCTATTTCTCTAGTGAGATTTCATATTTATTTATTCATTTCAAGCATATTTTCCTTTTCCTTTTTCTTTATTTCCTTGACCATAGTTATTATGACTGCTTTAAAGTCCTTATTTGCTAATTCCAACATCTGGATTGTCTTGAGGTTTGTTTCTGTTGACTATATTTCTCCTGAGGAAAGATCACATTTTTCTGTATTTTTCATGCACTAGTCTGCTTTAAATTGTGTCGTGTACATGTTGAGTGGCTTATTGTAGAGGATCTAGATTCTTCTATATTCCTTGGAGAATTTTGATTTATTTTTCTCCTTTCTTTCCTTTTTTCAAAGCTATAATTTAACTTGTCTAGACTAAAATTAGAAGTCTTGTATTTCTTGCACTGGGCAGAACCTTAAATCTCAGTTGTTTTTGAGCTTTGTCTGTGCTGCATGGGGCCTGCCTTATGCATGTGTGGTTTAGGGAGCTATCATTTGGGCAGAGTTTATGTGTAGAATTGAGACTACACCTTCACGATTCTCTCCATTCATAAGATTTGTCTCCTCTGGTTCTTTGAAACAGGAGACTATAGGTTTTCTAATAAAAATCCTAGCTGTTTCACATGGGGCTGACAGAATAACATTCGGGCTGAAATTCTTAAAAATAATTTCTTTAGAAAGTTTCACCCGGTGCTATTCCTTCTTTTTAGTTAAAAATCCCCTCCATAATCTTCCTGTTTTTAGTCACTCTCTAGTGTTTTCAGATAATTGTTTCTTTTCTATTTTGATCAGAATTCAGTTGTTTTATGGGTCTGTTGGTCTATAAGACCATACTTGAAGCAAAAACATTAAGATGACAAAATTTGGGAAAAATATATTTGGTTGTGGAATATCTTAGAAATTATCAAATTTTACTTCTCAGACAAGGTATCATATACTAAATTTACTGATTTACTGGTTACTCAGAATTAAAAGAAATTTAAGTAAACCAATCAAAGCTGGCTAGTGAAAAGAGAGAGGTATGTTAGTGGAAAAAAAAATCTATACTTAAATAAGAAAATTTAAGGACTAAAAGCTTATTTTTGCTCCATAAACTCCTTAATAATGTGAATCATTAATATGTAGAATACACATACACTATGGTAAAAATTTCAAATCATAACAATAGTAGAATTATATGAATATAAATATATAGAAAAATAATATTTTATTGTAAAGTTTCTCTATTTTATTTCCTAGCTATGAAAGAAGGAAAATTCATGTTGTCTGTTCATTATGTCTACTTTTGTTATCCAATAAAAGTCCTGTTCATGAATTGTATTACCTTAGAAAACTCAGAAGTTAAATGTGTGACTCTCTTGCCAGGTGCACTCACTGTGAACATTGTCAAGACTCTTTATTTTTTTTTCTTTTCGTTTCATAATAGAACCCAGCCTTTATTAGTAAAAGTGTATTCTTCTAAAACACTTATTTAAATTTAGGGACTTTGTCTAAATGAAGGAAAGATCAACCTACCCTTTCCAAAAAATTCAGATTATACTTTTTCCAAGTGAATTTTTATAAGATTGACAATAACATAACGTTTTAAAGGGAATTCAGTTTTTGGTAAAATTGAATTCCAATTTAAGTCCTGCCTGAAGTTACTTTTCTAGTGATTGTTATTTATTTAAAGAACACATTTAAGTAAGAAAACAGAGCATAGTTTGATAGCACTCATTGCCTAGCTTTGCATTCCAGTTTCATCACTTATTAATTATGCACTCATGACCAACTACCTCAGCTTTCTTGTCTACTAAATGGAGCTCATGTCAGTATTTTCCACATGGATTTAAGCGGATTAAAGGATGAAGTGAGATATGCTATAGAGGTTTCAGAGAGGCACCTACTACATAGAAGGCATGCCATAGAATTATGCACTGATTCTATATACTGTGGACCTCCACATGATGCAACAACATTAGATATGTTAACATTTATGTACTGTAAAAACCAAAAAACCATGAAAACCATTGATTTTACTTTATCTGAAAGGTTGAAATTCTTCTACGTATGTTATTTCTATAGCAGTGTCCATTATGACATGTGGTTATTCTCCATGTGAGATTCCTAATGGAGAACTGAAATCTGAATTCATTGAGGATACACTTAAAAACAACAGCAATTCATGAATAGTTCCTCTTTATGGTAAAAGGAATATTAATAAGAGAATAGTCTCTTTAGTGTAGATTTCTCTTTCTTCTCTCACACCTTGCAGTATTTCTGATTTTTAGCACTAGAAATATACTTCCACCCTCTGCTTTGCAATATACCAAGTAATTTCTCTGTCCCTCTTAACACCAGGTAATTTTTTAAACTCTTCTCAGTAACTTTGCTCCCACCTAGACACAATCCACTCTGCTTTCTCCATAAAATAGTGATAAATGAGTAGAGCGGTGACCTTTTATAATGAGAAAATATCACAAGACTGACATTCTCACAGTATTTCAAGTGCATTTCCTCCTGAAAGATCATAAGAAACTGCCTTTTATGCTCTTCTCTCTGTAAAATCAGTCAGCTCTTGGATTTTGTGTTAATTCCTGTATGCGTAGAACCAGATGGGATAAAATTCATCATATTCTATTAACATAATCAAAGACTTTGGAGGCCTGTTCATGTATTTAATGTAAACAAACAGATCATAAAAAAAATGTGGCTGTATTTGCTTTATCATATTTTTGAACCTCGGTCAATATTTCCTTTATATTTAGACTTCTGAGTTATAAAATTTAATTCTAAATACCCTAAGGGTTTAAGAATAATAAGAATATTACAATGAATTGAGCATTCGATAAAATGGGCCTTTGTTCTCACAAGCATAAAGCAGCATTTATATTAAATTATAGTTTTATCTTCTTGACCAACCCAGACAGAACTGAAGCATCTGGATTAAGTCAGGTTATGAAAAGTCATCAGTCAATTTTTTGTGGAACAACCAATGCTAGCCCAGACATTTTGTACCAATACATGTCGGGAAATAAATTATTTCTATAATTTTCCTTAGTTATCATTTGTAATATTGAGAATAAACTCTACTTAAGCTCCTGTGATAGAAGATGGTGTGATAGGTACAAATTTAGGGAAGACAGGAAATTCTTACTAGTGTTTTTGAATCTGATAAGAAACAATACTACCATCATAATAATGATAATAATAGTAATAATAATAATAATAGGCAGTGTGGTGTAAGTGCTTAATGCATTGGAATTCAAAAAGAGAAACTTTTTAAATGATTAGTAAACAAGGGGAATAAAACACAGAGTTAGTAACTTTTGACAATAGAGTAAGATAAGGCAGAACTTTGCTAAGGTATTAGAAGAGCCACATACAGGCTTGAGGACACTGTAAGATTTTATTTATTTATTTACTTAGAGAGAGAGAGACTTGTGTGAGTGAGGAGAGAGGTATAGGGGGAGGTAGAAGAAGAGGAAGAGAGAGAATCTCAAGCAGACTCCGTGCTGAGCATTAAGCCCAACTTGGGGCTCGATCTCAGGACTCTGAAATCATGACCTGAGCTGAAACCAAGAATCAAAGGCTTAACTGACTGAGCCACACTTAACTGACTGAGCCACCCAGACGTTCCAGGCTTAAGGACACTATAGAAGCAAAGTAGGTGTGTGTGTGGAGAGGTGGGTGCAGGCAAAGTTTGTTATAACATATACATGCCAAGAAACTAGTTATTGGTGGGAAAAGATGTCCTGGGGGATACATGTAGCCCCCTAGTCAAACATTAGTGCTTCAGGAAAGGGTTTCTATCCCCTCTATTGTTTGACTTTATTTTAGTACAAGCATAAGAATAACCTTGTGAGTAGGAAAATAAATATTTAGAACTCAGCCATCAGAGTCAGATTAGATGCCACCAATTTTTGTGAGTACTGGGAAAGCCACCTGTGCAAACTCGAGACATGGGAGACTGTGGGATATTGCATTCCCTTCTCCTTGTGGGAGGAAGTGACTACATGATGGCAAGTTGATGTTTGGGTGTCTTCCCTCATGCTAGAAGAGGAGAAAACATCAGTTCCTGTCAGTTCATTACTAAACACACCAAAAAGAGATCCTGGGGAATTTGTTATATACAAAGTATGTTTATAGGATAGTGAAAGTTTATAGGATAGTTTAATTTGCATGAAACTTAGCATATGAGTAAGAAAGTGGTAGAAAACTAAATCAGAGTTTCAGGATGGATTGTGAATGGTAAGGACACTTTCTGGTTTTGAAATGACATTCAGAAAATAGTATAAAGTTTTAAGCCCTAAAGAATGTGTGTTATGATCAAAATGTTGCTTGGGAAATTAAGCTAGCAGTGAGGTACAAGATGATTATCCATGAATGAATGCCTGGAGCTAAGATACCTACTTGAAAGCTATTAAAAGTGATCCATTAATAAAGGTTTACATTGAAAAAGTGACGGTGGAAATTGAGAAAGAGATGAATATGAGGGAGGTTATAAATAATGACATTATAGACTATTGATATGAGGGAGAAAACATTTCTGAGTTTTCAAGCTTGAATTGTAATCCAATAGGAAACATTCTGAAGAAAGTACATCAGAGAGAGATGAGAGGCCTCAGTCAGACGGCTAATGTTATGAAGCTAATGGAGACATCAAGGAGACAATGCCCAGAAAACTGTTAGGTATTGTTGTGCTAGGTCTTGAAGGTAGGTTGGAACTGACCGTACAGATTAAAAGTCATCTACCTATAGGTAATGCCTTCAGTCTAAACAGCCTACCTAGAAGAATGAAGGGCAGGAGGGGGGGAACAGAAGGAGGAATGAACCAAGAGAGACTATGGACTCTGGGAAACAGAGTTTCAGAGGGGAAAGGGGTGGGGGATTGGGATAGGCTGGTGTGGGTATTAAGGAGGGCACGTATTGCATGGAGCACTGGGTGTTACACACAAACAATGAATCATGGAACACTACGTCAAAACCTAATGATGTACTGTATGGTGGCTAACATAACATAATAAAAACTTTTAAAAGTAAATAAATAAATAAATAAATAAATAAATAAACAGCCTACCTAAATTGCAAGTGTCTACATTCACAAGCCAAATGAATTAGCAATTGATTCGCTAAAACTGACAACAAGTTTGAAATTGAGAGTGGGAAGAAGATCTTTAAAAACTCTCTTAGTGGAGCGCCTGTGTGGTTCAGTTGGTTAAGTGTCTGACTTCTTGAGTTTCTGCTGAGGAATTATCAACTTTAAGTTTCTCAGGAGTCTCTTCTGCTTATTGAGTCATTGTTCCCACAATGTAGCTGGCATTAGTTATATGAATCAACAGTTTACATATGGATAGCAATGCATTAGAGGTAGAAACTTTTATTATTGTAACATGAATAATGTAGTCTCAAGGCTAAGAACTCTGCTTTGTCTTTCATTTTTAAAAATCAGGGATTTACGTTCTGGAGGCCACATTCAATTCTTCAAGAAATCTTGATGAAGTAAAAACACCACTGATGATGCTAATGGCTCTCAGCATTACTTAGTAGATTTATATTGCCTCCTGTTAGTCATTGTTCTTTGTAATTATGATTGCTTCCTTGTCCACAGGAGGTAGAGAGGGAAAAGTGGCAACTTCCTAGCTTAGAATCTCCAGTTTCTGTAACTTCTTTTGAAACACGACCACTAACTTTCTTTTGAGAAATACCCTTACTTAATAGTCACTTTCATACTCAACATATAAAAACATATTGTATCGGTTTTCTATTATTGCTGAGTAAGAAATTACTACAATTAGCAGCTTAAAAAAACAAATATTTCTTATGTTGCTGTTTCCATGGGTCAGGAATGCAGGCACAGTTTACCTGGCTTCTCCGCTCAGAGTTCACAAGGCTGCACTTAAGATGTCAGCCAAACCGAATTCCTTACTGGAGCTCAGGATTCTCTTCCAAGTCCATGTGGTTGTTGGCAGAGTTCAGTTCCTTGTAACTGTAGGACTCATGGTAGCTTGCTTCTTCAAGGCTTGCAGGAAAGAGTTCCTCCCTTCCTCCTTCCCTCCCTCGTTCTCTTCTTTCTCTTTTTCTTTCTTTCTTTCTTTCTTTCTTTCTTTCTTTCTTTCTTTCTTTCTTTCTTTCTTTCCTTTTCTTTTCTTTTCTTTTCTTTTCTTTTCTTTTCTTTTCTTTTCTTTCTTTCTCTTTCTTCTCTCCTCTAGACCCTCTTCAAAGGGCTCCTCTGATTAGGTTAAGCCCATTCAGGATAATCTCCTCTTTGATTAACTTAAAATAAATTGATCAAGAACCTTAACTGCATCTGCAAAATCCTTTGAACTTTGTTTATAATTTAATCATAGTAGTGATATTAAAACGTGTTTGCCATATTCTGTTACTTAGAAGCAAGTTACATTTGTGGTAACTCACATTTAAAAGTCTATGAACTTTTGTTTGTAACCAAACTAACAAAATGAGAGAAGTTGGGATAAAGATAAAAACAGTGACTCAATTTCATCAAAATTTTATTCTCTTTCTCCTGTCGTCTCCTGCTTCTGTATGGACGTCAACTTCAGGGTCTCAAATTAGCTATTTCCATTTGGCTAAAATCATGACCAGGGAAGTTAAAGAGCTCATGGAATCACAGACTTGGAAATGGAAATATAAGAACCCTTTCCCCTTCTTCCAGTTTGGAAAAATACCACAGAGGTATTATGATTTGCACCATCAGGGGTCATACCCCCATCTCATTAGAAGAGTAAAATACTGTAATTGGCAGTCTCCATCAGTATCATTTAGATGTATAAAAGGAAGAGGACAATTTTCCAAGAGAAAGATGGGTGGCACTGACATGTACGTTATGGAAATTTTTGTAAATTGAAGAACTACCTCCGTTTTTTTAAAGGCAGTGCCTAAGTCAGAATTTATTCCTCTGAGATGGAGAGAAAATATTTGCAGTCACAGAAACTGGGAAAGTATAAAGGAATTTGTGTCTGGTAGGGATAGTTTATTTGTGTCTTCAATTTCTTTCATCAACGTCATATAATTTTTAGTGTATAGGTTTTGTTGTTGTTGTTAATGAAACCATGCATTGCTATAAGTTTCCCTCTTAGAACTGCTTTTGCTACATCTCACAATATTTGGTATGTTGTGTTTTCATTTCATTTGTCTCAAGATACTTTCTGATTTCCCTTTTGATTTCTTCTTTGACTCATTATTGTTCAGGAGTATATTTAACTTCCACATATTTGTGAATCTCTCAGCTTTCCACCTGTTGTTGATTTCTAGTTTTATACTACTGTAGTTGGCAAAAATACTTAATATAATTTATATCTTCTCAAATTTGTTGAGATTTGTTTTATGGCCTGACATATTACCTATCCTAGGAAATGCTCTGTGCTTGAGAAGAATGTGTATTCAATTGCTGTTGAATGGAATGTTCTGTATATGTCCATTAGGTCCATTTGGTTTATAATGGTATTTCATATACACTGTTTCCTTATTGATTCTTTGTGGATCATATATCCATTGTTGAGAGTGGGATATTAAAGTTTCCAACTATTATTATATTGCTGTTTATTTCTTCTTAATAGTTCTATTATCATTTGCTTTGTATATTTAGATGCACCAATGTTGGGTGCACTCCATTGACTTCTAAATGCTTTGTTCTAACTCTTTAAATATGTCTATGAAGCAGTCAGAATACTGGTATTATCATTTCTGTTTTACAGGTAGGAAACTTTAAATATATTTCCTAGAGTGGTGGTGCTGGTTGAATTAAAACCCAAACCTTGATTGACTTCTGAGCCAGGGCTAAACTTGAGAGAAGCTGTTTTGTGTCAATATCTTGACCAACCCTAACCTTGCCTCATGTCCTGCTCTGGCCACCATTTTGGTCAGTTTGACTGTGGTACTTTTGACCTGCTAATTCCTGCGATCTCTCCAGGCCTATGAAGATTAAGGTTTCCATATGATTATAGTGGTTCATCCATTCCTGTGAGGGCCTTTTCACTTGATGCTAACTTTTCTCCAAAACTTATTCCCACAGATAGTCCTATGAATTACTATATTTTTTCCTTTAGGGCTTTTCTCAAATGCGAATTCCTTGGAGGGAGATCTTTCCTGACAACCCTGTCAAAGAACAAACCTGGTTTATTCTCTATCCTCTTACTTTGGTCTATTTTCTGTCACTGCACTCATCTTTTCTTGACATTTATACTCTATATTTATGTGTTTATTTCTCCACTAGAACATGCACTCCATAAGAAGAGAGAATTTTTGTTGTTGCTGTCCTCTGTTTACAGCACATAAAACTTGAGGGGTGGGGAGAGAATTGGTTGTGTAAATTGTATACATTGATGCCATATCAAAAAGAGGATATTAGAATTGGAATGTCCTTCAAGGATCATAAAGGAGAGGAAAACTTCATTCACAACCAAACAATGACTGAATTAACATGTTCCTTGCTTAAATGTCTTATATGAACAAGAAACAAATAACTTAAATATACTAACCTAGTCATAACATCAAGTGTACCAGTCTCATCCTTTGGTTTTGTGCCATTCCAAATAATCATGAGAGATTGCTGAAGAAGTTAATTGATAGCTGTTAATAGATACAGACAATAACAGAAAAATAGAAAATGTGGAAAAAGTAGGTTGAGATTCAAAGTCGACTTACTGTTTTTTCCTCTAATATCATTAGTTAAACTCCCAGAACTTGGTACTTAAATATTCCTTGAATGTTCTGAGAATCCTTCTTTTTTTTTAATCTTTCAGATTTTCTTTATTGTTTTTTAGTTGGATAAATAATGCATGTTTGTTGCAGCAAGTAAACTAATTAAAAAATGTATAAAGAAGAAATGAGTAATTTTATCCATTTATTTTATCCACTTATGCCCCAATATCATTTTATAACGTAACCTAGTGTGCTTCTTTTTATTCTATTCTCCATGTCATTAACCAATTATTTGTACATATATTTACAAAAATGGAATTATACTGCATGCTACTCTATAATTTGCTTTTTTCATTTAATGACTTATAATCATCATCCTTCCAATTTAGGGATATTAAAACTATATCCTATTAAAAGCTGCATGATATATATATATATATATATATATATATATATATATATATATATATATATATAATGGACATTATAGTTGATTCCAGATTTTTGCCATCATAAAAATCCTTTAGTAAATACCCTGTGCCAATATATATTTTGTGTATGGTAGATTCCCAAAAGGGGGATTATTAGATCAAAGGCTTTGTGTACTTCTAATTTTAAAAGATAATGAGGGATTATCTTCCAAAAAGATTGTAAAATAAAATATTTATCTTCTTTTAAATTCGCAAATATTCTCTAGATACTGCTGGGATTCCTGCTGCTTTATTATGAATTCCAGGTGATTCAGCTATAATTTCCAAATCTTAAAAAAAAAGGTCCTAATATCAATAATCATAGGCAATCCATGGGCATATGCAAATATTCGTAAAAATGCATGTTTTCCAAATTCTACTGAATTGCCTGAAACCAAGTTATTATATTAAAAGTATGTTGAACTTTGAGTTGAATATGTTTGCATAAACCAGAATCTTTTATTTCTTTCCATGGAAAATATCGAGAGCAAAAGGAAGAATGAAAAATAAAACAGACAAAATTCTTTATCTGTAAAGGTAGTCAAGAGTAGCATAAATAGGGCATAAGCCATACAGTGGTGAACACAAGTTGTTGAGAGAATTCTCAGCAGTGCAGCAACTTTATTCAAAAATTCATGAAGATTTCCCTCCTCAACAAGACATCTGAGCCATTTTGGGGATATATTCCTACTTCTATTACTATACCTAGGACTAATTTATAGCATAACTGAATCAGAGCCAAGTATAAAGAACAATAAGAAAGGAAAGTAACTCTACCACAAAGGAATACAAGTCCTAGCTTCAGGAATTGGGGGATGCACGCAGACTGGATCATGAAGATGCTTTATCAAAGGGGTCAGGACACAAATCGAATAAGGGGAAGTTTATTGATTTGGGGCACTCTTTTGAAATGCCGGATTTCACGTTCTGCCAAAGATCACAAGAGATATGGGCAGACAAGCTGTGGCTATCTTAAGTGAGGTTAAAATGCTAAAATTTCTATGTCAGACAATGGAGGAAGGGACAAAAAACTCAAAAGTATGCATGCAGAAGTGGAAATGCTATAGAATGTTGGAAGACCCATCAGTTACTGTGTTCTATGGGAATGTGAAAGGAATACACCATTTACCAAAGTCGTAAGGCTAGCACTGGTAAGAAAGGCATCAGAATCATTAAGAAGTTCAATAATTGTTTTCCTCTATTGCTCGGGTTTTATTGTAGGAGAGTCCGTTAGTCTCACTGCTAACAATGAGGACAATATGATCCAGATACAGAACTCGTGGGATGATAGGTGGATCTTAACTATCCAAAGTGCGATAGCTATAATGAATATAATGGGGGGCAAGGTCCAAATGACAGCCAAGAGGGCCTCACCCACAGAGAATGGTGTCACTGGAGGCATAATAGACGGGTAATCAGAAAGAGTACCAATCAACTTGAACTATCAGAAGAATTAAAGGATGGATGATCAAGAGGTTAAGGGTAGCTGTCCCAGTAAAAAGCCATAATCCCTCCCCAGTTCCCAGACTTCAACCGATTTCTGACCTATAATCTATAAATTGAAGAAATGGCTATATTCCCAGGGAAAGATGTATGCAATACCACACATACGTGGTCATAAATCTTCATGTTCTTCCACAAAGGAACCTACAGTTATTCACTTGAGTAACTATACACTTGGGAAAGGGGAAAGTTTTAAGGACTCTTGTTCATGTTGACATTCATACTCCGAGATCCAAATACTTGTCATGGTCTCCTTGTTAAAATGGGAGCATATGGGGGCTAGGTAATGGATAGGGTCCTGGCCATGAGCCTATTCACAGCGGGGCTATTGTAGATTTATTCTCTGATCATTTCCCTGGTACCTGAATATATTATTGGGAAAGACATACATTGGTAGTTGGTGCAGACCCCACACTGGGTGTCAGGCTTGTGTGGTAAGAGCCATCACAGTGTGAAAGGCCAAGTAAAAGCCTCTGGAATTAAGCAACATCTGTCTAAGGTATTAAGTCAAAATAAAATTACATTGGGGGTAGGCATGGAAACTAGTGCCATGTTCAAAGATTTAAAGGATGTGTTAGGGGTTATCCCCACCATACCTCCATTTAATTGATCAGTTTTGTCCCTGAAGAAACCAAATGTATCCTGGAGAATACCTCAAAGAAGAACTGCAAAATAATGAAATAGAACAAACAGTAAATACATTGTTCAAGAAAAGACTTCCCTGAAATACAAGAGCTAAATTTACACATTGAGAAAGGGTATATGCCAGGAAAAATTGACCCAGGTTAGCAGCATGACACAGGCTAATAAAATTATGGACACCACGGTAAGAGAAAACTTTGAGCTTCTAAGGAGAAATACCAAATCTCTTGTAAGGACAAAATGTCAGATTGGCTTCACATTTCTTTTCACCAGCATTCAACATCAGCAGACAATGAAGAAACATATACAGAGAAAGAAAAAAGTATGTTCTGAAGAGTATAAACATGTGAAATTGCTCGTCAGCTATAAAGGTCATAGTCATGCTATATTGAATATGCAGGACTTAGGAAAAAATGTTTTTACATGAGCCTTCCTTGAGAAATTGCTAGAGGACAAACTACATGGCTAAGAGATGACTGCAGATACCACGACTAAAGGGCTGGCAACAAGAATTGAAAATATTTAACTGTAGAATTACATCTATAATGGGTGGATTAGGAGAATAAAATAGAATGTAAATGTTGTATGTCATGGCCAAGTAGAGATGGCGTGTCTAACCATATTTGGTAGGGAGTGAGGTATTAAAAGATAAGCTGAGGCATATTGAAATTTTTGAGTTTATTTGAGCAAAAATGGATTAGAATGGGGCAGTGCCAAACCAGAACTCATGAGGAGTGCTTTGCTGACAGAAGCTAGGGGAAAGACTATATATAGAGAAAATGTGGAATTAAAGACAGAAAATTATTTGATTGACTATATCTTAGAGCTCAGTTGGCTGTTTGTGATCCATTGACTTTAGGTTTTGCTATCATAATTTTGAGGCGTTTATAAGCTTGGATTTTGTTTGTTTAAATAGTCTGCCTCAATTAGAGCCACCTCAGTCTAATGACCTCCTTATTAAGTGGGTTTAAGTGGTTTCTTAGATTGCCTCATTTCTAATAGCTGGAATTCAAAGTATATTATTTAATCTAACAGATCAAATATAAGCATCTTTATCATTATGAAGGTACTAAATCAGAAAGAAAATCTTACTGACTAATATACAACAGTGAAGAAGAGAGTGTAGGGGAAGAAAGGGAGGGGAAATAAATTAATTTTAATGTTGCTCACAATACAAAATTAATATTCTATACATTGAGACTAAATGCACCATGTAGAAATTGTGAAGCTAGTCATAACAGAACAATAGCTAGTCATAACAGAACAATAGCAACAACACTTCACAAATACGAGAATTATGCACACACACAAATATCAAGAGTAAAGAAACAGAGCAAATAGGAAAAAGATTTGAAAAAACAAGCAAACAAAACAAATAAAACCAAACTGCTAAAATAAAATGTGTTTGTCATTTTAACAAATGAAAATTGTCTCTATACATCTGTCAAATGACAACTTCAGAATGGATCACAATGAAAAGGGCAATTCTGGACTGTGTAGCAGAAAACTATCTAAGACAAAGTGAGAGCAATGTTCATGTTAATATCAAAGTAGAAGTCAGGTCTAAAAGCAATAAATGAATATCAGCTTCTGCCTCTGAAGGATTAATTGCCATGGCATTTGCTGTAAATAAGTAGACAAATAACTGGAAGAATAAGTGAAATAATGGTTTTCAGACAATGGACGGTAGGAGGAAGGACAGGACTGTGATCTCTGAGAAAATAGAAACAAATGACATGAACTAGAGATGGTTTCCTGATTACAGTGCGAGGAGAGGAGACAACGCAAATCACAGATGAATTGAAAGAACAAAGATCAAAATCCTGGGAGGCTGAGGGGCTTAGAATTTGAAAGTTGGAATGCGAGTGACAGATTAGAGTGAGCTAGAAAAGGAGAGGGAGATAGAGCAAGAGAAAAAGCAAGAGTGAATGAGAAATGCTAGGAATGGTATGTGAATAACATAGAGGACTTTTTTCCTAATTTTTAGTCTTTTCCAAAAATAAGTGAAGTAAGAGAAAATGTGTAGCTAAAAGTGGATAAAATGGAAATGGAATTATAAAAAATATTCAAATAATCCAAAAGAAGACCAGGAAAGGAAACAAAATATAGAAACACATGAAAACAATAAGATATTTAGATCTCAGTATAACCTTAGCAAATTAAAAATTGGAGAGAATTTTCTCAATCTGACAAAAAGACAATATGAAAAATTTATAGCTAACATTACTCTTAATAATAAAAATGGAAATGTTTTCCCCCTAATATTGGAAATTAGGCAAGGATATCTCTTTTCATCATCTATATTCAAAATTCTACTGGATGTTCAAGCTAGTGGAATAAGGGAAGAAAAAGAAACAAAAGGCATAAAGTTGAATATAAACAAGTAAAACTATTTTTATTCACAGAAAATATATCATGTATGCAGATAACTCAAAGAAATATACAAAAAAAGTAACTGAACTAGTGAATCAATTTGCTACGGCTGGAGGGCATAAGGTCGGTATAAGAAATCAAGTGACTTTTTATAGAAGGCAACAAGAAGTTGGAAATTAACATAAAATAATACCTTTTACAATAACATAAAGCATACGAAATACGGATGGTCATTTGTATGGTGTCGTCTTTACTGAAATTCATGCAAATAGGATGCATATTCTTGCTTTGCACAGCTCCAGGGTAACTGAGATTGTAATTAGGGGTACACTTAACAAAAGCTGTGCACTGAAACCTATAAATTATTGCTGAAATAAATGTAAAAATACCTAATAAATATATTGATAAGCCATGTTCATTGAATGAAGACTTAATTTTATTAAGTTGCCACTTCTCCCCAAATTGGTCTATAAATCCAACAGGACTTCTTTAAAAATCCTAGCAGACTTATTTTTGTTGATGTAAAATTTACAAGTTGATTCTAAAATTCTTTGACAATGTGAAGAACTTAGAAAAACTAAAAATTTTTGCAAATAAGTTGAAGGACTTAGACCACCGTATTTTAATAGTTGCTAAATAGCCACAGTAAGCAAAACAGCATGTTAGCAGAGTAAGTAGTTCAGCACATAAGACAAGGTGATTCAGAAATCAGCTCACAAATACATGGTTAATTGATTTTTGAAAAAATTGCTATGATAATTGAATGGGGAAGGAAATGTTTCTGATATTGCTGCAACAATTAATGTCTATGGGAAAATTATCCTTTATCTTCATTTCATAGCATATAGAAAAATTAATTCAAAATATGTACATGAATAGAGGAGCTGAAACTATAGAACTTCTTGAAGAAAATATAGGAAAAATATTTTTACTACTTTTGACTAATTGAAGGTTTCTTAGAGAAGACAGTAAAAACATGAATCACAGAAGAAAAAAGTTGATAAATTGAAATTAAGTGTAATTAAAATCTCCATTTTATGAAAGCTACAGTTAAGAAACAAAAAAGACAAGCCATAGATTGGGAGAAAATACTTTCAGAACCTAAATCTGATAAAGGACTTGCATCTAGACCATATAAGTAACTTCCACAACAGAGTAAGATGAAAATGAAGAGCTAATTTTTTTTTCTTTTTAAAACTGGCAACAATTTTGAACAAAAACATCTCCAAAGAAGATATGTGAGTGGCAAATAAGCACAGGAAAAGAGGCTCAATATCGTTATTTATTAGAGAAATGCAGATTAATACCATAGCAAGTTGCCACCACGCAGCCACTAGAATGGCTAAAATGAAGAAGGCTGACAATACCAAGTGTTATCAATGGCATGAGGAAACTCAAAATGTCATATATTGCTGGTTTTTATGGGAGTGCAAAATGGTGCAGCCCTTTGGAAAGTAGTTTGGCAGTTTCTTACCAAGTTATGCATATACTTAGCTTTTCATCTATTTTAGTTCTATGTATTTACACAAGAGAAATGATACGTATCACACAAAGATATATATGTGAATGTTCATTGCAGATTTCTTAGTAATTGCCCTGAACTGGAAACAACTCAAGCTTCCATCAATTAGTGAATGGATAAACAAATTATGGTACTTTCCTACAATGGAGTACAATTCAGCAATAGAACAGAATGAAGTACTGATACATGAAGCAACAGAGAAGCATCTCAAATGCATTATGGCAGATGAAAACAGTCAGACACAAAGGACTCTTTACTATGTGGTTCCATTAAGTGAATTTCTAATAGGAAAAAATAACACAAAATTATTGTAACAGAAGGCAGGCCACGGGTTGTGGGTTAAGAGATAAACTTTAAATGGGCACAAGGGCACTTGTAGGAGAGAGAGAAATGTTTTATATATTGATTTTTATGTTAGTAACATAACGTATATTTGTCAAATCGCATTAAAATGTATACTTAATAATCAGTGGACCAAAATCTAATAATTTCTGACAATCTGTTATTGTTCGCTCATCTTTTTGATTCTTATATAGGTATAAACATTCTAAACCAGCACTGTTCAATTGAATTTTCTATCATAATAAAAATGCTTTATATCTGTGCTGCCCTATATGATAGCCACTAGCTACATATGGCTATTAAGCACTTGAAATACAGCTAGTATGACTGGGGAACTAAATTTTGCATTTAATTTAATTAATTTAATTTAAACAGCACAGACAATAATTTATATTCAGTGTCAAACAGCTATATTTGGGCTCTAAATTTCTAAATATTGTTCTTATTGTCATGCTCACTTGCCTCCTAATGTGTTAGATTACCTGTGGTTGTGGGATTAATACTTGATCTTCATCTGTACAAACCATATGGGCTTAAGTTAGAGGATTCTTCTTGCAGAGGTGATTTTTGTCCACCTCTGCGGATATCCAGGATTTATCTCTGACCTGGGACACTTTCACCCATCATTGAACATCCTGACTTAAATTAAGAGTTAGAGTTAAAGCAACAACAACACTTTGATGCTAGCTTAAGGTTCTATATCCTTAGCATAGTGCCAGTTTTAGGAATTTAGCCACAGGAATTTAGCTCTGTATGCTCCTTTTTGCTCAAAACCATGACTACTCAGTTTTCCCAAGGCCCTTTATCAAAGAGGCTGTATTAACCCATTGTGGATTGTTGGCATACTTGTCAAAGATCAGTTGACAGTCGGTATGTGGGTTGATTTCTGGGCTCTCTGTTTTGTTCTAATGGTCTGTATGTCTGTTTTAAAGCTGGTACCATAAGGTTTTGATTACTGTAGCTTCATAATATATCTTGAAATCAGAAAGTGTGATGCCTTCAGTTTTGTTCTTTACTCGAAGTTGCTTTGGCTTTTCAAGGTCTTTTGTGGTTCCATGTGAATTTTAAGATTTTTTTTTTTCTATTTCTATTGAGAGGATTTGCACTGAATCTGTAGATCACTTTGTGTAGTGTGGACATTTTAACAGTATTGTGTTTTTTTTTCCATCATGAACATGGAATGTCTTCCCATTTATTTGTGTCTTCTTTAATTTTCTTCATTAATATTTTATAATTTTTAGTGTACAAGTATCTCACCTCTTTGATTAAGTGTATTCCTAAGTATTTTGTTCTTTTTTTGCTATTGTGAATGAAATTGTTTTCTTAATTTCCTCCTTGGATAGTTTATTGTTTGTGTATAGAAACACAATTCAAATTGGACCCTTATCTTGTACCATATACACAAATGAACTCAAAATGGATTAAGAAATTAAAAATAAGACCTGAAACCATGGAGCTACCAGAAGGAAATGTAGGAGAAAAGCTTCTGGACATTGGTCTGGGTAATGATTTTTTTGGATATGACACCAAAAGCACAGGCAGTAAAAGCAACAATAGATAAATGGGATTGCGTCCAACAAAAAGCTTCTGCATAGCAAACAATCGACACAGTGAAAAGGCAATGATAAAAATAAAAAGGGAAAAAATTTGCAAACCATATCTGTGATAAGGGATTAGTGTCCAAAAATAAGGAACTCATACAACTCAATTGAAAACAACCAAATAACCCAATTAAAAAAAAAATGAGCAAAGGGTCTGAATAAACGCTTGTCAAAAGAAGATATATAAATGGCCATCAGCTAGATGGAAAGTATTCATCTGCACCAATTATCAGGGAAATGTAAATTGGTACAGCCATTATGGAACACAGTATGGAGGTCCCTAAAAAATTAAAAATAGAACTACATTATGATCCAGCAATCCCACTTCTGGCTATGTATTCAAGGAAATGAAATCAGTATCTCTAAGAGGTATCTGCACTCCCATGTTAATTGTAGCATTATTCACAATAGTCAAAATATATAAGCAAGCCATGTCCTTTGATGGATGAATAGATAAAAGGAAAAAAATATGTATATATACATTTATACACACAATGGAATATTATTCAGTCTAAAAAATGAAGGAAAATTCTGCCATTTGTGATAACATGGATGAAACTGGAAGACATTATTCTAGGTGGAATAAGCCAGAAGCATTAAGACAAATACTACATGGTTGCACTTATACGTAGACTCTAAAAACAGTCAAACTCATAGAAGCATAGGTAGAATGGTGGTTGCCAAGGGCTGAGGGTAGGTGGAAGTGGGAAGATGTTGGTCCAAGGGTTTAAAATTTCAGTTAGGGGCAATGGGGTGGCTCAGTCAGTTAAATGTCTGACTCTTGATTTTGGCTCAGGTCATGATCTCAGGATTGTGAGATCAAGCCCTGCATTGGGCTCCACACTGGGCATGGAGCCTGCTTAAGATTCTGTCTCTCTGCCCCTCTCTCTAAAAAACAAAAAAAGGGAAAAGTTTCCATTATGCAAGATGAATAAGATCTGGAGATCTAATGTACCACAGCATAACCGTAGTTAACAATATTGTATTATGCAGTTGAGATTTGCTAAGAGGGTAGTAAATCTTAAGTACCCTCACCAAAAATAAAATTAAATTAAATCAAAAATAAAATAAAATAAAATAAAATGTAACTGTGCAGTGATGGATATGCTAATGTTAAGTACCTTCATTGTGGTAAATATTTCTCATTGTATATGTATATTAAGTCATCAGTTGTATACCTTAAATTGGTATGATTTTAAATTGCCAAATATATCTCGATAAAGCTGGAAAAATCATGATTACTCACTATAATCAGTTCACAAGTTTTGTTTTGTTCTATTTATTATTCAGTTGTTCTACAGTGAGAGAGTCTCCCAATATCTAACACCCTCTATACCTGAAATGAAAGTATTATTTTTGATTTTTAAATAAATAGTAATTATGTGTAGTACATGATACTAAAGTGTGTACCAAAAACATTTATTTCTAGTAATTAGATTATGGGATATTTTTTAAGATTTATTCATTTATTTGAGAGAGAGAGAGAATGAGCAGGGGAAGGACAGAAGGGGAGAGAGAGAGAATTTCCAACAGACTCTATGCTGAGCACAGAGCCCAACTTGGGGCTCAATCTCACAATCCTGAGATCATGACCTGAGCAGAAATCAAGAGTGGGACACTTAACCGACCGAGCCACCGAGATGCCCCTGGGAGATTTTTATATACATGTTTTTTCATATATTAATGTTCCAGGCTTTCTATATCCAGTATAAATTATATTTGTAAAAATTCACAGTTTTCTGGAGAAAAAAAGTACAATAAAACAATGCTTAAATCTTTCTTGATTTCTGTTTGTGAATTAATATGCTTAAAGTTCTTTTGGTTCTTTGCTTCCTTACTTATATCTAGACCATCAGTAGCTATGGAATATTTGTTACTTGGAACAAACTCTTCTAAAAATTTTTGTCTTGGAGTGTGTTGTTTCCTCTTACCTATATCTTCAGAAGTTCCTCTATGTGCTGAGATTTCCTCTCATTGAAAAGAATCAATGAACCATTTCTAACTGTCCTGTTTTACACCTTTTTCCATTTCTCTTAGTGAGTATTCCCAGTCTTCTGGATAAATTATTGTGGATACTAATTTACAATATCTGACTAGGCAACAGACCACTGGATCACTTCTGTAGTCATAGCAACCCATTTAGAGACCTGCTCAAGTCCTTTCTAATTAAAAAAAAAAAAAAGTGTCATCTTTCATAAAATAAAATCATTTGGAAGCACCAAGAATAGAAGCAGTATTCTATGTTTTGTATTACATTATTCTATATTTCACTTGATCCTTTATAAGCAATGGTTCACCATAGTAATGGGCACATCACTTCTTGATGAGTCACTTTACTTAACCATTTTGATGGCCTGAATATTTGCATTCAGGAACATTTTCACATGAACTTGAAAATAAATTTTTAGACTTTAGCATTTTTATTCCTACAATATTTTAGTATGTGTAACAGTTTATTTCTCAGTCTCTGAGATTCAAGAAATGGAAAGATGAGTTAAGAAATATATTATAGGAATGCCTACGTGGCTCAGTTGGTTAAGTGTCTGACTCTTGGTTTTGGCACAGGTCATGATCTCAGGTTTCTGAGATAGAGCCCCGTGTTGGACTCCATGCTCAGCTAGGAGTCTGCTTCTCTCTCTCTCCCGCAGCCCCTCCCCCTGCTTGCTTGCTCTCTCTTTCTCTCAATTAAGTAAATAAATCTTAAAAAAAAGAAATGCATTACATTCATTGTTGATATCATGTTTGAGGATGGAGTGAGAATCAGAAAAGGCTTGTGATTCAGAAATGAGTTGAGTGTCAGGGCTCGGCTAAAGGGTGAGGTGAGAGCAAGGGGTGGTGTGTTTTATATTTTGAAACAGGCATTTTGAGTTAGCTGAATTAAAAAAATAGCCATTTACAGGATGCCTGGGTGGCTCAGTCGTTAAGCGTCTGCCTTCGGCTCAGGGTGTGATCCCGGAGTCCTGGGATCGAGCCCCACGTCAGGCTCCTCTGCTGGGAGCCTGCTTCTTCCTCTCCCACTCCCCCTGCTTGTGTTCCCTCTCTCGCTGGCTGTCTCTCTCTGTCAAATAAATAAATAAAATCTTTAGACAAAAAAATAGCCATTTAAAATTTTTCTACTATGACTTAAGGTGGCTAAGTTAGAATAAGTCACCTAGCCCATATAGAGCTTTGTATTCTTTGAGCCATGTTCTAACCAGCTCACAAAACTGAGGCAAACAGATTGGTGAACAGAAGAGTCCTGGTTCTGGAACCAAGAGGCATGCTGTCTAACTTCTCAACTCTTTGAACTTGAACCACCTCTATTAATCATGACTGATTTGGTGCACTGGAGGGGCCATTCCTGATGGCTATTCTGATTAATGCTGCGTGGTGTGGCAGTCACTCCAATTTCCTGTGACTTTCCATCTGGGTAAATAGCTGTCATCATTAGGTAATGGCTGCTTTGCTAGGCTATCAAATTACGAAGCAGTTACTAATATCTAGTGCTGATTTAACATGATTTGATTTAATAATTAGTTATGATTTCCCCATTTTCACTACTAGATGAATAGTAATTGAAAGTGTCTTCTTTTTGCCTTCTGTTTCCTTGCTCTTTTGTATTTGTGTATTCCCTCACAAATATACTATATCATTTTTTAAGAACAAAATAATAGAGTAGTTAATGGCCACTATAATTTAACTGTCATGATTGTCTTTCATAGTAGAAATATAATCCGTACAACCCTTGGAGTTTTTTTTTTCTTATTATTTGCATAATTTCAGGGGTATAGTGTCCTGGGAGAAATAAAGAGTGAGGTTTTATATTAAAGTTCACGAAAGAACCATGACTGGTTTCTGTGATTGAAATCTCTGATGATACCTCCATTACTAATCAGAATGGGGAAGAGTATCTGGTAGGGATATATAATCCCATTTACCAAAATATATTAGATCCTCCTACACCAAAAGAGTTATAGGTCAAAATTATTACTTACGTGAGTTTTCCATAATATTTATTACAGACTTACTGAAGAAATCACCATATAACTCAGTGACCAAGCAAAGACAAATATATTGCTTACTGCAGAAAGGGAGGATCCTATATTGACATAAACATAGTAGCATCTCCAAAGGGGAAGTCAGAATATTTCCAAATCTTGGGCAATCTGATTTGAGGTAGATATTTTTTACATGAAAGGGACTGAGAAAATACCATGATATAGGCAAAGAAAAGTTGCAAAGATAATGCAAAGAGTTCCCATATAATCCACACCCATTTCCCCCATTGGTAACATCTTATATTTGAATGGCACATTTGTCACAACTAATGAATCAATATTGATACAACGTTATTAACAAAAGTCTATATTTTATTCAGATTTTTAAAACTTTTTTACCTAATTTTTTCTCAAGGATCCCACTCAGGATACTACATTATGTTTGATCATTGTGCCTCCGTAGGCTCCTCTTGGCTCTAACAGTTTCTCAGCTGTTCCTTATTTTGATGACTTTGAGAGTTTTGAGAAGTACTGGCCAGAAATTTTGTAGAACGCACCTCAGTTGGGATTTGCTGATGTTTTCTTCAAAATTAGCCCAAGGTTATAGGTTTGGGGAGGACGTCCACAGAACTATTCTTTTCATCATATCATGTCAAGGGTCCCTACTATCAAAATGACATCAGTGTTGGTGTTAACCTTGATCACCTCACTGAGGTAGTGTTTGTTAGGTTTCTCCACTGTGAAGTTATTATTTTCCTTCCTCTCCCTATACTGTATTCTTGAAAAAAAAATCACTGTGTACAACTCACACTTAAGGGGTGTGGGTTAATGCTCTACTTCCTTCAGGGGGCAGTATCACGTAAATTATTTGGAATTCTTGTGCACAGTGCATTGTTTATTCTCCCTTATTTAAAAAAATCGAAATATTTATTTATATCAGTATGGATTCATGGATATTTATTTTGTACTTTGGGTTACAATCCAATAATACAACATTGGTATTTTTTTTACCATATTTTCATAGTTCATATCTTATTTTTCTAAATATGCTGGTCTTTGTTTATTTCTGTGCTGGTCTTTGTTTATTTCTCTAACCTCTTTCATGCCGCTCCTTTATTCATCAACTTAGTAGAATTATATGAAATGCCTAAGGCAGTCAAATTATCTGTACCCTCTGTCTTAGCATATTCTCTTTACTTTGCCTAGGATATTCTTCCCTTTTGTATTCAGTTGTTTAATTTCTACTTATTCCTGTGGACTCAACTCAGCATCCCTGGGAAGCCATCCCTGACTGTTCTACATCCATGGTTCTCTTGGAGCATTTTTATCATTCTCATGGATTTTTTTTTAACACTTATTAAATATATTTTCCTTTATTTTATTTATTTTATTTTATGATTCCATTTATATTAAATGTCTAAAATAAACATCTCTAGAGACAGGAGGCAGATTAATGGCTGCCTGGGGCTTGGGGTAGGATGGAAATGAATGGTAAGCAAGCACAAGAGATCTTACTGAGGTGATGAAAATGGTCTAAAACTGGATTATGGTGATGGCCACATACTAACAGTCATTAAAATGCACATTTTAAATGGGTACATTTTACAGCATGTAAATTACATCTCAATAAAGTTGCTTTAAAAAAATGCGAGAGTCTCCTGCAAGTCTCAGGTTGCCAGATATAACTTCACGTTCCTGCTAGTGTTTGAACCACAAAATGACACACATGTCATTTTTGTAAAATTGTACTATGTCCTGAGACTTGCCACAGAAGAGACCCAGAAGCAAGTCCAAATAACAAAATCCCAAAGTTTATTAAATATATTTTAAATCATAGTTTTACTTATGCTGTCTTTTAATAAATATGAGAACATGCAGAGAAGTATTTTCATAATTCCTCTATCCCTATGTTAATAATTATATATAACTCCAAAGTACTTCATCTTTGATTTCAAAGTCAAAAAATTCCATGAGAGCGATTAAAACCAAAAGCTTTCTTCTTACTTATATGGTAGCAGAACTTGAACTGACGTGAACTTCTGTGGCAGCAAAATCCTATCTGAATACCTGAACTGAAGAGAGGCTAGAGATAGTCTTTTTTTGTACCATTGTTTTGCTGTAGAAACGTATTTGATTACCAAGTACTAACCCAGACCTCACTGAGGTATTAGAATATATGGTATATGTACCATATTATCTCTCCAAATTTGAAGAGTTTTTGAAATGCATAAGGTCCTAATAGTTTTGGATTGTGTCTCTCTATTATAGACTCATAAAATGCTAATATATTTGAATTTCGATAGTATAACAAAAAATGACTTTCGGCCAACCCTGTAGAAAGATGAGACAACCACATATCTGAAAAACAGCTGAATTTATTACTTCCTTAAGTAATAAAGAACTATGTTGGTCAGATGTAGTCTCTGAACAAAATAACTCCTTTTACATGGGCTTTTTAGAAACCATTCTTTTAAAGTTGTATTGTTTACAGCAGAGAGAGTGGGTTAACACAGCCTTAACAGTGTTCATTGGAGTGAATCCGCCACCTATTGCCCGACCTTCAATGCATGAGGCCAATACTGATTGTGGGCTTACAGAGGCATGTTCACTAAAGCTAGGTGTCCTTGATTGATTACATGGGTTAAATACCAGTTCTGGGTTATAGAACTGACATTGATTGATTAAACAGGATTAAAACTTGATCTGCCAGGTCTGCTTTAATGACTGACAGTCTCTTTCTAGAAGCATGGGGGCACTTTTCCCTAATTTTCAATGCACACTAAGCGGAAGTATTTTTTTTCCTCCCTCAAAGTGTAACGTTAAGAATCTTATTCTTAAAAACCAAAGTCCTGCTTATAACATCTTTTTCAGTACCAAATTGATGAAATAATTACTTTTATTCATTCAGATGTGGAAATGAATGGGTCTTGAACAGGATATCTCTGGCAAATCCATAGGAATAATTTCAATAAAAATTCGGATCATTTGGTCAGGATCCTTTTTTTAAAAAGCACAGAAATGTGTAACAAAAATATTCCATGTTTCCAATTTTCCTTGATATAGTTTCACTACTACCTTGGCTTTATTTGCTGTAGAAATTCTCATAGACTTACAGCAATTAGATCTGTGCTGTAGTATTTCTATTAGCAGCAAAGGATTCTGGTGTTCCTGGCATTTCACTAAGTTAGAATTTTTAAGACATTTTCCAAGTTCAAAGGCCTATATGTTAAAGCTTTGGGTGCAGATGAAACAGTTAGGAGAGTGAGGACATGAGGTTGTATTACTATTGTGTGCATTTCTAATGAAAATATTTTTTAAAAAAATTATTTATTTTAGAGAGAGAGAGCATGAGTGGGAGGGGGAAGAGGGCATGGAGAGAGAATCTCAAGCAGGTTCCAGGCTGAGTGTGGACCTGGACCTGGGGCTTGATCCCAGGACTCTGAGATCATGACCTGAGCCTAAACCAAGATTCTGATGCTCAACGGACTGCACCACCCAGGTGGTGCAATATTTAATGAAAATATTAAACAAGGCATCCTTAAAGGATTTTGAAACATGCAGTACTATAAAATATATTGCTTTTTTACCAATATGTTCTCAGTTTCTCCTGATGTCAAACCAGGTACAGGAAACTGAAGACAACCTACAGAGTATAAAGTTCTTATTCATTTACATAAGTAGAAATTTTGAAATAATTAAAAGATGTATCTGGCAGGAAAGAATTTTATTGCTTATTACTCTCTTTTGCCTTCCTTATCCATTGACTGCGTGGAGGGAAAAGGATCTTTGAAAGAGATCTTTCAAAGAGTAAAACATAAGTAAGAAAGGGTAAAACATAAATTGTATGCGTGGTTAATCCATGGTCATTGTGATTTGAAGTTGTCATTGTTACAAAGGATGGTTTGACTTGTGGATATTTCATTCTGATTAGTCTGAAAAACTTAGAGTCTCCTCCTGTAACACATTGTTGGGTCCTGCCTCACTGAAAGGAGTCTCAAAGGCACTTGGAATTTTAAGAACATGGTTCTAGTTCTTTGGAAACCCAGAAGGAGGACAGAAGAGTAGAAAAAGGACAGTGACGGGGTGGGGGGAGAGGGGAGGGGAGAAACCTTCAGTGTACTTTGAATTAAATGGTGAACAAGAAAGAAAAGTAAATAAATGTTTTGCACCATCTACTGGACTCCACAAGTATTAGTAACTAACTGACAGAAAGTTTGGTTCCTTCCAGGAATGTAATTTTCCTGATTGCCTTCCCCTGTATTTCTTCCCTTCTGCATGGAACGCTGTTCCCCCAGTTCATCTTCATCCCTTCATTCCTATGTCGCCACCTCAGAAAGCCAATGTCCCCTCCACCTGAAGCAATCCTCTCCCAGTGAGCTATCACCTTGTCTCTTCATAGCACTTACACTACAATATGTAATATCCTCTACAATTTCTAGCTTTCTTGTTAGTTATCTGCCTCTCCCAACAGAAGGTACTCGCAGAAGGTCCAGTGATATAGTAGAGTCAGATCATACTGGTTTGTAAAGTCCGATAGTTACTCTGGAAACACTACATATGTTCTGTGATGTGGAGACATGGTGGAGTTTGTATACAATGGAAATTGGCAAGTGCTACAGAACAGGACTTTTCTCCAGAGAGTGCATTGTTAGTCGTTCACCATCACGTCCGTGGTAAGGAAAAGGTCGGTATTGATTACTGTACTCTTGGGTCCCTGCACAGTGGCTGGCATGTAGTATTGCTCAATAAATGCTTGTGAATGCATGCACAATAAATGGAGGGGGTTGCAATTATTTTCAGCTGCAACATATTTACTTTTCTTAGTTTCTATGAATTTCATTTATCAAGTTTTATGACTTTTCATTTCATATGAAAACTAAAAAATACAATATTTATATTTTTCTTATAAGAAGTTTTCTTATACGTATTTTTCATACTATGTATTAAAGAGAATTTTTTTGTTTGATACACATCCACAGTGGTTTTGAATCTGTTAATTTCTTCAGATTATTGAGAATAACATTATTTAGCATGATTGGGTGAGGAAAAAAATCAACACTCTGCTATAATAGGATGGGTAGGTTTACTGTACAGAGCGCTGACCCAATGAATCAAATAATTGAATCCAAGCTCTGATTCTGCTACTAACCAGTTCTGTAACTTTAAACAAGTCATCATATTTTTTTGAGTTTTATTTGCCTAATCTCTAAAATGATGAGATTGTGTTGGACAGTACTTAAATTTCTTTCAGGTTTAAGATCCTATTTTTAATCTTTGCTAATATACTGTTATCTTTTAACAAAATTGAAATCTTTGCCTAAAAATTAGTGTGAACTTATATCCCGGGCATATCTTCTTGTCATTTATTATGTCTTTCTAATTACATATACTTATCTCATCTCTATGATATATATCTAGATAGATAGATAGAGATATCTATCTATCTATCTATCTATCTATCTATCTATCTATCTATCTCCCTCCCTTATCCCAAGTTCTCCCTGCTATATATGGTAAGTTTTGATATCTTAATGTCATTTTAACCCTTCTTCCTTTTCTTTTTCTTCCAGAATCTGAAACCTTTCTCTTTCTCAGAATTCCCAGGATTTATTTTCACCGTCTTTGATCCATTTTCTACCCAACTTGCTTATAGAACCCATGATCATTCTTCCTCATTCAGTATCACCCCCTCTGTTTTCTTTGTCTGTTTGTGGTCTTTTGCATGGAATTGTGTTTATCAAAATGTTCATTTACTGTGTTCTTCTAAAAGTAATTATAGTAGGTGGCAAACTGTCTGAACTTGCCATTTTGTACTTTATTATAAAATTATCGTATCTCAGTACAAACCTAAGGGTGTTCAAACACGAAGATGCTTCTTTATTTTCTTGCCCAGTTATAAAATGTAGCACAAAGCATTTGTTTGATAGGAAGTCTTTTCAACATTTTATTTGATATTTCATTTGGAACATAGAACAGCTCATTTCTTTCCTTTTCAAAAAGAATCCTTTAGATCTTCTTAGAGCAGTTTAACATTTTATACTTTAAAACAAGTTGCAAACATCCATTGCTGCTCTTACATATTATAGAAAGTCAGATGGTTTGCTTACATGTTTTGGATATTAACTATATATAGGGTTCAAAAATGGTTCATTTCCCCCATCTTCCTTTTTTTGCCTCATTGTTTTTGCCTGTGTAGCTTTCATCATCCCCCATTGGCTTAGCTACTTGGCCATAATACTCTTTATTTTACATAATCTCTTCAGTTTCTGTTATAGGTTGAAATTTTTTGTGGTATACCCACATTATCCATAGAAAGCCATTATAATCAGATTTATTTATGAATCAAGCACTCAGAGTGTGCCAGCTATATGCCTATAATTTTATAAACCCTTTACTCTTATTAACACTGATTTTTACAACAGGACTGTGAGGTAGGTACTATTATTAAACCCCATTTTAAATACAGAGAAGCTAAAGTGGGGGAAAAAATCAAGTAAGTAACTAAAAGGCAGGCTAGTAATGGCAGAACTGAGACTTCCGCTCAGCCTGTTCCATAACCCAAGTTCTTAACCACTCCTCTATACTGCTTTTTCAAGATACTTTCCTAAAATATATCAATAAGATTTCTAAGAAAAAGTCTCTGAAGTAATGGAAATTCCATGGGTTTTGGAATTTCATGCATTTTGTCCAAGCAGGACTGATCTCCTCTCTTACGTGAAACCCAAAGCATTGCTTTTAAAAGGAATGAATGCCAGACCACATGACTGCCTCTGTTATTAGTGATTTCCCCACTTTATTTTATGAATACCTATCCTTTTTCATATTGAATGGTGCACATTTTAATTGGTAAGAAAATCCTTATTGAATTGATTTTTTGAAATTGTGGAAATATTTCAATGTTCCACAAGCAGAGGAAATGTTTAGAGAAGATAATTGTCTTGGTAAATAGCTTCAGGATATATAGAAGACAACCCAAAGCAGCCTGTGACAGGAAAGGAGAGAAATATAATGTCACTAAATGACATTGTTGGTTAACCTAAAATTTTAAGGATCGTAGTTTTTATATTACCTGAAAGTTAATCACCAGCAAGTGAAGTAATGAAGCCATTGAATAAAATGGGACATTTTGATACTAATTATCTCTTATATAACTACCCATTTGTAGTCAGATTATTTTGTATTTTTATCATTTTTGTTGTTGTTGTTGTTTCCATAATGGTATATGTTATCAATTTGATGAAAATCCTACATGGCAAAAACCACCACGTTCCGTGACCTGTTGTAACAAACACAGCACTATACATCCAGATGAGAACAGAATAAATATTAAAATCAAAATGTTAGAACTAGAAGAGAACTTACAAACCAGGTGGTTTACTACTTACTGTGTTATTTTTAATGGTTCCTATTTTTTTTAATTGAAGTGTAGTTGACATATAATATTATATTAGTTTCAGGTGTACAACCTAGTGATTTGACAATTGTATACATTATGAAATTCTCACCATGATAAGTGTAGTCACCATACAACATTATTACAATATTATTGACTATATTTCCTATGCTGTACTTTTCATCCCTGTGACTTATTTTATAACTGGAAATTTATACCTTTTAATCTCCTTCACCTATTTTACCTCCTATTCTCCCATCCTCCTCCCCTTTGACAAACACCAGTTTGTTTTCTACATTTATGAATCTGTTTCTATTTTGTTTTTTGAATTCCACATATAAGTGAAATCATATGGTATTTGTCTTTCTCTCTCTGACTTATTTCAATTAGGATAATATCCTCTAGGTCCATCTGTACTGTTGCAAATGGCAAGACTTCATTCTTTTTTTATGGCTGTAATATTTCATTGCGTATACATACCACATCTTCTTTATTGATTCATCAATCAGTGGACACTCTAAACCATTGTAAAATGTCGCAATAAACATATGGGTGCATATATCTTGTCAAATTAGAGTTTTCATTTTCTTCAGATAAATACTCAGAAGTGGAATTACTGGATTCTATGGTATTTCTAGTTTTAATATTTTGAGGAAGCCTCATACTGTTTTCCAGTGGCTGCACTAATTTACATTCCCAACAGTGCACAAGGGTTCCCTCTTGTTCACATCCTTGCCAACATTTGTTATTGTCCTTTTGATGCTAGCCATTCCGACTGGTGTGAGGTGTTATCTCATTGTGGTTTTTATTTGCATTAACCTAATGATTAATGATGAACATCTTCTCATGTGTCTGTTGTCCATCTATCACTTATTTTTATATATGAAAAATAAATAGCCAAAAAGGGAGAGTGACTTTTTCAAGAGTAAGTATCTGATTGTTGGTTGAGGCTGATAGAGATAAAACAGCAAAGGATTCGGTCACAGGGGTTGAAAATTTTATTTTCATTACCTGCTAGGTGGATGAGTTTAGGGAAAGTACTTCCTCTTCAGCAAAATGTGAATGTACTTATTCATTTATTTATAAAATAGTTATTGATAATCAATTTCACACCAATCATTCTTCTAGATTGTAGTATTATAAAGATGAATAAAAATAGCCCTTGCTCTGTTAGAACTTCCAGACACATAAGTAAACAATTTCAATTACATAATATTATAATAAAACTTTGTAAAGATACCTTCAGGAGAATAAGAGATGGGGACCTCTCTATAAATTGAGATTAATCAATATTTGTGCAAAAAATAGTTTTTTGAGAGTTGATACTCATGGGCTCATAATCATAATTTTAGCCTTTGATGTTCTGGAATATTAAGACTAATTTAGTAAATATTTTAACTCTTTCTTTTTCAATTTGTGTGCTTGTCATATCTTTTTCTGTCATTGAACTCTATATTTCTTGAAGTAAAGTGAAACTCAATTAGAGAGCGTTTATACACCAATCTGTTAAGGATAGCATCTTTCATGTATGACCAACAACAAAAAATGATAAACTAACTACTTCTTTATGTTAAGAAAAGCCAGAAATCTTTTGTGTTTCTTGTCTGTTTCTTTCTTAAATATAGGCAACCTTTGTTAACTTTTGTTGCTCTAGCCGAAGGGTGCTCTGACAAATGAAAATGGGATGACTTTGACTAAAGTCAATGGTCCTATTCCCCTAAATTAGTTCTTAAATTAGAAAAAAACTTAATTAGTATGAAATTTAAGTAAAATGGTTTTGTCACATCAAAATGGACCTCCCACTAAATTATTATGAGATAAACTTAATGGTAACACAAAGAGCTACTTGCAAATCATTCATAATATAACTTTTTAATGTTTCTACAATTTATGTATCTTCTACTTTCTCACATGAAAAATCAAATACCTATTTCCTAGTGCAATAAGATATTTATTTTTGATTGTAAAGGAATTTATTAAATTTAAAGATAGAGAGCTATCTCTTTCAAAAATCTTACAAAAATGTTTTTGTTTCTTTCATAAGACTTTGTTGGAAACTATTTTTTTTCTTTCCATACTTTTATATTCATTAATATATAATAATATATTAATAATAAATGATATAAAGAGTGAGGTTGATGCTTAATCTGTGGCTTTGTGTGTATGTGTTGTGGGGACAGAGTTAGGGCATGTCTACTACTTTTGTTGAGGTGCTTATGTAATGTCATACCTATTCCACCCCTGAATAAAAGTTGTGTTTTGTCTTTATCATCCTAGAACAGAAGTTTTCAAAGTATGGAAGAGAAATCCCTGGTGGGCCCTATGAGCCTTTTAAGAGGTCTTTGAGGTTATTAATAACACTCAGATGTCATTTTCCTTCTATACTATCATTCTTTCATGAATATACAGTGGAGTTTTAGGGGCTATTTGATATATGATATTACACTTGTTTAAGTACAGAAAGAGATAAGAGAATCCAGGTAACTTCTATAAGCCAGGTATTAAAGATATTCGCAAAAATGTAAAACAATAACATTCTTCTCCCTAAATGTCCCAAATATGTTATTTATGTTACTACATAAAGTTTATTATTGTTGTTTTAAATCAATCAATCAATCAAAATTCTCCCTTAATTTCTAATTTGGTAAATATCTAAAGTGATGACCCACATTTGTTGTTTTTCATAATAATAGATTTTGAAACCAAAAAGTTTTAGAACAGCTGTCCCAAATAAGTTAACCAGTGAAGTTCATAACCCAGATACTTTCGTTGTTCTAGTAGCTAAAGCAGTAACTTAACCAAATGGTCAAGATATCAATTACTGCTACATAGATGCTTAACTATGAATAGGTTTGGATAGGTTGTATATAGTAAAATAATATGTACAGGTACATGTTAGATATAGAGAAAACTAAACAGTAGCTAAAATAATTCCCACAGTGATTAATAAATCTGCTCAACTGAATCTAAATTAAAAGAGAACAATGATAATTCCTACTTTGGTTATAATCATGAGAAGACTATCCCAATCATTCCTAAATAGCTGTACTGATAGTCCCAGAGGTTTCTCTTGCTTTGCTGTCCTGGACAAAACTGAGTGGTTTAGTAAATGAAGATTTCACTACAACCTAAGAATTGGGATAAAAGCTGAGTTGGCTTATCTCATCCTCAATTCTCTCTTCCTGTCCCTTCCGCACCTTGACCTCTCTAACTCTCCTGAGCTGTGCCCACTTCCAAGTCAACTAATCTATATTGGATGTTTTGGAATGTGTAATATTACTCCTTTTTCCAATACAGCACAAGTCTGTGTGATGTTTCCAATACACAAGCTCTGTTTACATACTCAAATCAGAGAGAGCTTAGTTTTAAAAATATATTATTTCAAGGAGGGTTAGGTTTTTTATCTTTAGTCTGTAAGTAGACATTCTGGGGACTAGAAAGGAAATGAGAAAGATTTTAAGGAATGACCCTTGACATGAGTAGATGAGTCTGATGAGAAGATAAGAAATTCTAATTTTGGGAGGGGGAAAATCTATCTTTTTTTTTTCCTACTTAGTTATCACAAAATAAGAAAAAAATTCTAAAGGATAGATAAAATTATATAGTGAAAATGATACTCAAATCAGGAAAGTAGTCAAACATCTTTGACTTCTTTAATGTTGTGAACCTAAAGGATTGCTTGAAGCAGTTCCTTTGAAATAGTAATAATCAATTGGATTCACCTTTAAGGGTAAAAGTATTCTTTAAAGCATTTGTAAGCTTGGTGTTAGAAGAAAAAAGGTCAGTGGTTGACAAAATTATGAACCTCATGTTACATATTATCACATGGCTTAATAAAAAAGAAGACACCTTGTTTGGCCTCTTTTGATGTAGAACAATCTTTGATTCTCCCTGGTGCTGGCTTTTCTTTTCAAAAGGATATCGCCTGGTGAAATTCTTAAACTTCTTTTTCCTTACCTTATTCTTTGAAACGTTTCTTTATATGTTAACAGTGATCCCTTTAACATTCTGAAGTACTTATTTTTGGCATCCAGATTATGAATATAACCTGTGGTTTTTAACCCAGTAAATTAATGACTAAAAAAGAGGCTTCCTAAATTTCTAAATGTTAGAATGCTAGGAAGATCTATAGTTTGTTAATGTGTTTTGAAACCTTGTTTCTATATTGCTGCTGTTGTTATCCCAAAGAAAATTAAAAGTTTAGAGAAATCATTGGGTTAAAATTATATTAAAAATTCTAGGACAATAATTTTTGCTAGCTGACTCACTCAACAAACTCTTACTTTCCTAGAAGAAGTAAACAGCCATGTGTGCAAGACCACATGGCAAAGAATAGAGGGCAACTTGTAGGTTACAGCTAACAAGAAGCTTAGGCTCTTAGCCCACGAGACAATACCTTCTGCCAAGCACCTAAGTGATCTCGGAAGCTGATATTTCTCTAGTCAGAACTTCCAGCTAAGAACAGAGTCCAGCAGGCACCTTTATTGCAGCCCCTTGAGACCCTAAGCAGCGGATCCACTAACTTATTCCTGCACTCCTGGCCCAGAGAAACTTGGAGATAACAAATGTGTATTGCTTTAATCTTTTAAGTTTGTGGTAATTCGTTATATAAGAGTAGATCATTCATATACAGCCCCATCTAGATTTAAGAAAAATTTTCAGACAAAAACTTGATTACAATATTTTAAAATATTTTATTTAATTGTACCCACTAAATGATTATTGTAGAAAAAAAAATAATGCTCTGCATATCCTTTGAGAACTTTTTGCAAAATCACGGTCCCATTCTCATAAATAAACAATGAGGCTGGATTGGATTTTAATACCACATGCTTCCCTAAAGCACTTTGTTATCACATCAAATTCTTATATTTTTGCTACCAGGAGTTTTTGTATCTCCCAGTGCAATGTGCTGCTCTAGGGGTTTTAGATCATATTTAAACAGAGAGAGTGGGGGAGAGAATAAAAATAAGAATGAACTTTGGCTGATGAGATTAAGCCAGTATAAAATGTATAAAATTTGTACATAAAATTTGTACTGTTAGAACTGAATCAACTAACCTGTATAAGTGAAAGCAAAAGTATGTATTCAGTATGTGTATTGTTGTCATTAAGAAAAAAAAATTGCATTTCCTGTCAATTAAGGTCTTATTTCAAAGGGAATATCTCTACTCATAATATTAGAAATGAGCAATTTTGATTAGGGATAGAGATGCGATAGATTTTATTCTTTGGTGAAAACAAAATTTGGTATGCACAACTGCTATGAAGGAGGAATCGGATTGCTCTAAAGCTAGTGATAAATATTCATGGAAATAATCTAGACAGATAAGAAAATAACCAGGTTTTGTATATAAGCTTTTATCCCTTGATTTTAGAAAGGATTATTTTAGTAATGTGTTTAGAATTTTTAAAAAATCTTGAACCAGAGTTGAACAAAGAAAATATAAAGTTGGTGAGGATTGGAATTGAAGACTGTGTTGAATCTCCCTTGAGCTCTAAAGATATCTAAAGATAATCCAGACCCTCTAACAATGCGGCTATTTCCAGGAGGCCTCGAATTCTGTCAACAGGTTTTAACAAATACCGATTTTTTAAATTCTTATTTAATCAGTTGAATTTCTTTTCTTTTTATTTTTCAAGCTCTGTGGCTGAGGCTCCAGAAAGTCCGACAGGTTCCATCCATGACTACTGAGAGATGACACTTGGGAAATTTAAATATTATTCAAGCAGTATTTTCAGTCCATGAGATGCATAGCCCCATTTGTGCTGGTCTTCTTTTGACTTTGTGCCATAATTTCAAACTGGTCTGGATGGAATCCTGGCTCTGTATTTACTAGATCAGTAATCTTAGTGAGTTTCTTAGCTTTTCCAAACTATATTCTTCTGCTCTCCAGAATGGGGATTATTATGATTCTTACTTTATAATAATTATGTGAAAATTAAATGTGATACTACAATGTTTTATAGATTATCTATTTAGGACATGCTGATCTACATCATTCTTAAGGTCTCTTGCAGTTTTAGATGTTTCTGTTTCTAAATCCATAGGAAACACCATTGCTCTGGAGAGGTCAGCTGTTAGAATGTTTGGTTCTCCCATAGCCCCGTTGGAAGGAATATCCCTTAGGCAATGAATGTACAGTGATTAAGTTGATATTTTAAATAGCATGTGACTATAATCCTTCTCTGCTAACTGCCTAGGCAAGAATAGGCACATGCCCCAAGGGCGTCCTTGTCAATAATGCAGTATTGACCAATTAGTTTTGTTATCTAAGTAATTTGAATTAAGAAATATTGGTTGGGGGGGCGCCTGGGTGGCACAGCGGTTAAGCGTCTGCCTTCGGCTCAGGGAGTGATCTCGGCATTATGGAATGGAGCCCCATATCAGGCTTCTCCGCTATGAGCCTGCTTCTTCCTCTCCCACTTCCCCTGCTTGTGTTCCCTCTCTCGCTGGCTGTCTCTATCTCTGTCGAATAAATAAATAAAATCTTTAAAAAAAAAGAAAAGAAAAGAAATATTGGTTGGGGCACCTGGGTAGCTCAGTTGGTTAAGCATCCAACTCTTGATCTCAGCTCAGGTCTTGATCTCACGGTTGTTAGTTCAAGACCCACACTGGGCTCCACACTGGACATGGAGCCTACTTACGTAAACAAACAACAAAGAACTATTGATCAGATGGGGTATTTACAGCTGAAACTTAGAGATAAAGCAGGGTTTGCAAATTGTTGCAGAGCATGCATATTTCTCTGTTTCGTAAAAGTTGTATTGGACAGTCTGTTCGTGGAACATGCACCATCCAAGTGACAAGAGCTTCCCATTCCCTAATTCTTATATCCATCTGTTTCATTTATGTAGAGTAAATTTCAGATCCTCAAATACATTTGTGTTTCCCTTCCTTGAAGTGGAACATGTATGAGCCGCCTGGGATGCAATTTGTAGCTTTAGATGTAAAGTAAGAAATAGCCAAAATGTTGGTAATTGGGTTGGCATTGTGTCTATTCACAATTTCCAGGAAAAGATACCACAATGAAATGAGCTCAACCTTGCATGAATGATATGTGGGCCATTTTTGCTCTTCAGCTCATTGGGAAGATCAAAAGCAGGTACTCACTTCACTGAAGACTATTCCTCACTGAAGAATAAAAAACCCCTTTAGGTGGCAAGGTTCCTACTGTTGGCACCTTACTCGAGCCCTAGACTTCCATGGTTTTTCCTGGGAAATGCTGAACTCTTGTGTGAAACCTGGGTGGGAGGAGGACTGGACACCCCCGGAGAGAGAATGCCCGCGAGCTTGAGAAAGAAATGACATGATAGGTGCTGCCACTTGTGCACGTAGAAAAGTGATTCTTCCTCGACTGACTCAGACCCTCAGACCTTCACAGAGACAGCCAGCACATCACTAGGCTTCTTCTCCGGCAGTGATGGCCGGCAATCCACAGCCCTGTCAAAGGAACCAAACTTTACATGCTACAAGAACACTTTTTCTTTGAATTACTCCTTTAACTGGACTAAACAAGTTTTGGGTAACAATGGTTACATTTTCTTTCCTGTAATAGCTAAATTTTCTCACTCCCCTTTGGGCAGTGAGTTTCTTTTTTAATGAAGGAGCAGTGGTTATAATTTCAAATGAAGTTATTCAGCCTCATTTTTGTTGACACTTAACAGAATCCTTTTTAGAAAGAAATGGTAGCATTGAAAGTACACTTCCATTTCATCAACCGCAGGTTATTCAATCCTAAAAAGGCCTTTTGAAAGGCTGCTAACTCTCAGGGCAGCTTCTTTCTGTATTTTGGTTTATTCTGAGTATGGGAAAAAAGGCATTATCCAAGGTACTCATTTCAGAAATGCCAGAAAACAAATACTTCTTATACCTTTCTTTTCAAGCATTATCGTTTGTGAGCTAGTGAAGAAAAGCTGACAAGCAGAGCTTCTGAATCCAAAGAGAGAAAACTGTACATCTTCCACACAGACTAATGAAGTCATTGCAACTATAAGAAAGACTTTGGCCAGAGGCGAAATCCAGAAAAGTAAATCCTTTCTCACCCTGAATTATAAAATATTTCCTGTATTCCTTGCCTCACAGATTATCATCAAAGTTTTTTATGTGAGAAAAACTAATACACATACGTACAATCTCCTTTCCCTACTACCAGATAAATTGGAGTTCTTTAAATTGTGCCAGTGTCCTATCTTATCTGTCCCTACATATTGTTTAAATATTTCCAAACAGTTGATGAGAAAACTTCACCTAATGATTCTATTACTCTACTGTAGAAAAGGAAGTAAAAAATACAATGAAGAGAAACTCAGCCAAGTGTCTTAATTTAATCTCTGATAAATGCAGTACTAGACAACCACACACTGTGATTTTGTCCTTTTTAAAATGAAAGTCTGTATGTCCAGGTTGGTTTCTAGTCAATATTTTATCTGGTATTCCTATCAATCTAGCACAGGCATCGAGGCTCTGAATTTAGAAGTCAGAGAGACGGGTTCAAATCATGACTTTGTAAATTTCTAGTTGTCTCACGGTGGGCGCATTAACTTTTCTCTCTGCTCTTTATGTCTGCCTGGTCTAACAGTTAAAGTACCTGCTTAACAGAGTTGCAGTGGAGCTGAAATAAGGCATGGACACAGCACAACACCTAAGCTTATTATTTTTAGGTGCATTAAAACAAAAAAATAACAATTATGATAAAATATTAAAATCCACTCATTTAGAAATACTTGCTTTGAATTGAGCAGAACTATTTAAATAGAATTTTGCCTACTTAAAGAAAACATTAATGTTCCTTTCATTCAACAAATATTTTTGGTGCACTCAATTTGTGCCAGGCTCTCTTGGGATACCTCAGTGAGCGAGAGATACAACTTCCTGCCTCATGATATTCATAGTCAAGCTTATAAAATTTTAATATAAATTCTTTACCTTTTGCCTTTTTAGTCACTTTACAAAGCCTAACAATGAAGCTACACTTTTAATTACATCGAATTGCCTTACGAGTAGAAGGAAACAGATCTAGCATCTCTATTTAGTTAGGAATTTAGAGCTTTTTAATACTAGGTTTGGGAATACAAATTTATCTTATTCATATGTTTTGTAATTTTCTATTCTTACTATAGAATTTCTGTCTTTGTCATGAAATGCTGAGGCCTTTGAATGTCCCCTCAGACCTTGGAAAATGTGGAGCAGAGTTTGTCAAATGTGGGAGCATGGAATCATAAGCTGGGTATGCAGGTGGAAGGTCAGTTTCAAGGCAACCTTGGGCTTGTTCCAGGCCATTGCCTTGTACTGATGCCAAGTAAGAGTAATGTGCATCACCTGTGCACTTAGACATTTCTCTCAAACAAAATATTTTACAAATATGATGAACAATATCTTCCTAAAAGTTTTCCCCCTGTAACCAGACTAATCTCTCTATCCAAAATAAAAACAACAACAACAACAACAACAAAAAAGAAAACTTTATTACTTTATTCCTCCCCCTCATTTTCTTTTCTCAAGATAAGATTCTTTTAGGTGATTCAAGGCACTTCTATCATATGGTGAAATGTAATAACATTTCAATTTATGTAATAGCATCTCAAAGTCTTATTGAAAACCTTCCAAGTTGCTTTTGCCTTCTCCCCCTTATCTGCTTTTTTAACATTCTATAAACTTAACTTTTTTCCTGAAGGGAAAGTCTTGCCAACAAGAAAGGTTATGTTTGTTCAAATATTTGTACCATCCTTGTTTACTTTTGATGACATTGATTTTACTTTGTTAAAATATGTAACACTTTTTAAGTTGAAACCAGGCATTCAGGACACATTCTTCCACAGTTGGGATTGAACTTCTAAGCATATTTCTTTAAACACATTTAAATGAGTATAAATTGATAGTAATATAATATACAGATATACAATTACCTATAACTACAATTACAGGGCTTGTGAATCTGCAGCATAGGAAATAATCATCTCATCAGAGCACCAATTTTATTCAAGGAGTAAGGAAAATTTATAGGGAGATCTTTAAGGAAGGTGGGGCAAGAATGCCAGGGTGAAGAAATTAATAAAAATTTTAAAGGGAATGAATGCATTACAGTATGAGGCAAGTCATATTACCATATATCTCTTGCAGAGGCAATGCTTGGATGCACAAAGGTGAAGGGACAAGATTGAATAAATGCAGGGCAACCAAAGCAGATTCTGGAGTTAAGAGTTCTTCTTTAATCTTTCTTTTTCTAATCCTAATTTTGCAATTAGATACTGATAAAATAAAATAACAAGTTTCTTGAACTTGTCCCACATAAAAGGATAGATTTAGCTTCAAAGAGAAATTATGAGTTGTTAAAATCAAAAAAGTAAAATATTGTAAAATCTTTTACCTCATTCTTCCTACCAATCTTATTAGCATTTTGGAGTAGCAAGAATTTGGGATGTTAAGTACTAACTGACATTTTAGGAAAAACACTCGGGTCTGTGGTTGAGATTGGGGAAATGGATGTCATAGTTTTTGTGTTTTAGTAGATGCAAGAAATAGGTCATAAATTCATTGTGTCACTAAGCCCTTTCAGTCCTACCACCAAAATATCTCTTCTATTTAGGCTTCTAACTCTACATTTTTGTTTGAAAATTCTGTGCTTTAGTAGATGTTTATTTTGTCTAACCACCACCACATACACCTAGTAAAAATGACACTTTGAGAAACAAATGAAGAATCTCATCCTTTGTGAAAAATTTCCTGAAGAACAAAAAAGAATTTACAAATTTCTTTGTATGTCAGCACTTACAAGATTTGTAATATGCTTGTAATGCAGTTTTAATATTGCATGTTTACATATTTGTATCCCTTACTAGACTTTGAGGTCTTTGAGAGCAAAGCTGTATCTCATTTATCTCTCCTAGGTAGGAAACCACATAAAGCAGACATTCTAAGCTGTTACCTGGATCAATGGAATGTACATTGATTGTTTTCAAAGTTAACTTTTTATTCTGAAAGCTAAAATTGAGTTTAACAAGTGTTAGGGAGTAGAAATCACTTTTTTGATAAATTATTCCATAAATGCCATGACAGATTTGAGAATTAAATGCTTCTTGAATAAGACATGTTTCTGTGAAAACTTTATGATAATATTTTATAAACACTTTCAGAAAATATATGTATTTACTTATATTATAATATATAATACCTATATAATTAATTAATATAACTAATACTTATAATGGATTTGTAGAGAGAGCTTAATGCACATAATGTCGGTATGTAGATATACTCTGGTACTTGCTAAAATGGAGTATTTCTTAAGATATTATCCACTTCCAGTAACTAAGAACTTGATATCAAAGCAGCTCAAACAATTAGGAAATATATTATTTTTTCTAATTAAAAGTTCAGAGATGGACAGGCTTCTGAACTGGAACAGTATAATTTGATTTTTTTTTTCCTGCTAGTCTTATGTGTTTATCATTCTCTTTGTCTTGGCCTTGTCGTACTTTCCTCTTTCAAGTTCCTAAGTATGATAGTAGGTGGGGTTATGTGCTTCCTTCTTCATGTCTAAAGACAAGAGAAAATTGTTCCCTTCCTTCTGAGTAATTTAGCTCATGTTCATTATTTTGTTTCAATAACAATTATTAGGAAACTCTCATGCACTTGTTGGCTTAATCCTGAATTCCTGAGTGAATCAGTAATAACATGGTTTATGGGTTGATCATTTTGGACTGTTCTGACACATCACCCAGTAGTTGGGGATGCAGTCAGCTTTCTAGAGTTGTTGTCACAAGAGGGAAAAGTGCATTCTTAAACAAAATCTAGGCTCTAACCAAATTATGAGGAATGAATGTTTGAATGTTGGATAGACATTTATAATGTCCACTATAAAAAGTGTTTGCATTTTTTAGCTATATAATAAAATTAGTAGTCTTCATAACCATCTGAATACAAGGTGGAGGAAATCTAGTTTTTTATAATCTGAAGGTAACAGTGAACTGAAACCAAATAGACTCTAAGGTTCTTTTTCCATATCCACTTCATCATATACCGAATTTTGTGTGTATTCTATAAGCTACCTTTACTTACCCAAGGTCATACACTGTAGAAATGAAAATGTGGTTGAAATTCAATACTCAATAGCTAGAAGATTGAAGAGAGAGTTAATATTTGGAATTTAGGGTTATTAGAAAACATCCAGAATGAATTATGTAGAGGAATAGTAGTGAAGAATATAAAAGAGTGTAAGAGAGCAGGGCACAAGGACTAGGGAAAGAAAATGCATGATCTATCTAACCCCCCTTGCCCCACCCACCAAAAAGGAAGGAAGGAAGGAAAGGAAAGAAACAGAAATATAGAGTCGATAAGACAAATACAGAGCAGATTGTGAGATGGTAAATTTAAGCCCTAGTATGTTAATATGTACCTCACATAGAAACTTACTAACCCTGGAATAAAAATAAATCAACACAAAAAGATAAACAACTTAATAGATAAGAAGAATAGAAACACAAATGAATATAAGATACCGTTACATTCTTATCAGATTACTAGAATTAAAAAGATTGACAATATCAAGTGTTGGTGAGAATGTGGAGCAACTGGAACTCATCACAACTTATTTGGTTACTTTGGAGAGGAGGAGGTGAATACTGGCTGGAAGGAATTATGAAGGGCTTCCTTGATGCTGGGAATATTCTATTTCCTGATCTGTGTAGCAATTACATGGGCATGTTAATTAAAATGCATTAATCTGTATTTTTATGATATTTGTACTTTTATGCATGTATCTTATACTTCTATAAAATGTTCAGTAGAAATAATCACTTATTTTAACTGGTAAGCCTAATTTTCTCCCAGGGAAATGTAGTAAACCTGAAATTTTGAGATTTATTACTACACATACTCTATTACAAAGTTAAGATTGAGGTTGCAAATTTGTATTCCTTTAAATGCCTCTGAAAAGGATAGAATTGTGGTAAATCACTGAAAGAAAAAGATTAGAGATGGCTATGAAAAGACATACCCAATGAGCTTATGAGGTTATTTAGTATAATATGTAGCACTGAATTTCATTTTTATGTATCAGGTAGGTAAGTCAGAAAAATTTGTCACCTAACACTTCAAAAAGCTCTGTGACCTTGAACTTCAAAGTCAATTCTGGTTATGTGACCTCTCAAAATGCTATCATCTCTTCTCAATGGTAGAGAAAATACAATTCATGAGTAACCTCTCTTACTACATTTACAACACTTCTTTCCCATTGATATATTGTCTTTCTTTCTTCCTCATTATTTAGATCTTAGCCTAAGAGTCTTTACATCACAATAACCTTTCCCTGACTCTTAAGTATGTTGTCTTCCTTACCTTTGCATTTGTTCCAAAGAGTAATTGTTATAGAACTTCACTAATGAATTTTATGGGTTTACCTATTTCCCCCAAACTTTGAAATCTTTGAAGGCAAGGAGTGCATCAAACATGAAGATATATATATATTTTTTAATCCCAGTGGTTAGAACAGAATGTGTAGCACATGTCCCAAATGTATTTATTAAATAGCAAATAAATGAATCAATGAGTCAATGTGGTGTTAGCCTCTGGCCAATAGTTGAGATAATGGAGTTTCTAAATTGTGAAACTAATTTTGGGAAATTTCTCTTTTGAGGCCAAATTTCCAAATGCCAATCATGAAGTAATTAACAGTTTTTTACTGGAAGTGAAAATATGAAGTTTTCCATAGACCATGTAATGTCACGTAAATATCTCCAGAAACAACTTTGCTAGAGTTCTGTCTTTCTTCTTTGTATGTCTAGTCTTAACACTTTGGGTTAGTAACTGCTTTGTCTAATGAGAATTTACTTTCCCTGAGGCAGCTTTTGGAATTCAAAGGTACAAACTCTCTTCATTTATCTTATTTGAAGAGTCAAGATTTTCAAACCATGTTTAGGTTTTTTCTAGTCTTCTCTCTGTAATACTTTTTTCTTCTTCCTGCTCATAATACTTATAATGTACTTAGTTTATCCCTAGATAATAATTTCTCATCATTTTCTTGTTTAGTAAGTACATACTAGTACTTTTTAATATACCATGGGGGATAGATCTCCCAATTACCAGTGAATGTTTTGATATTATATATCATATCCTAAGAGTCTAAAGTATTTCAGTATCTATTTCTGCTTAAAAAGGTCCAGTGGGGCTCTTATTATGTACATGCTCTTTCTCCTTTTTTTCTGTATAGGAACACACACACACACACACACACACACACCTATATTTATATCTACCTGTCTAACTTTTTTCCCCAAGAAAAAGAAGAAAGCTATCATAAAAACTAAATTTTCCCAAATGTGTCATTAAAATTGAGCAGGCCAATCTTGAATATGTACTCGAGCAATCTCAGAAGTATGAATGATCGTTGTTTGGGGGAATATATTCCTCTGATGCAGCAATAATCTCCTGATCTGCTTTCCAACTCTAATTGTTTGTTTGGATTTTATTTCTTTCTATAAATGAGGTAATGAGATTTAGGGATTTAAGGGCAGAAATTTAATTGACAATGCAATAAACAGCCATCTAAAGTAAGCTTTTACAAAATGACACCACCACTCACTAGAAATCCCAACTATATTCAGAATGAATATAAATGGTTACCTCTTGCAATATTCGATGAAATTTCGTACCCTTTGAGAATTCCTTTCAATTAGCATTAACCAAAAGATTCTTTTAAAAGAAGTGAAGATTAGCAATTATGTTTTGTGATTTCCCTATACTTCTTTAACATTTCTTCTGTAAGTTAGATGATCTATCTGCACGCTTCAGGGTAAAATTCAAAAGAAGTGTACAAAGTGGCTGTGTTTTATTAGGGCAAAATAGGGTAGATATTTTTACAGGCAAAAATATATTTTATATTAACACCTGCACTGTTTTGCAACAGAAAATACTGCTATTTGTGTGATAGTGCAACTCTAATTCAGGTAGTATATTTAGTTATATTTCACTTCCTGTTGATTATAACTTCCTCAAAATAACATTAAAAAGTGATGAGAAGTTTGTATTAGTATGGTTCAAACTGTGACCACAAAGTCTGTTGTCATGGCAACTATGCCCAATTAAAAAAGTACCATGTTCCAATTTGTGGTACAATATTCTTTGAAACAAAATTACACTGTACAAAACATTTGGCAATACCTTGAGATTTATTAATAGGGAACTATAGAAATAACTTTATTGGGAAAAAGAAGAGAACATATTTGCTTATCCGTATGGTTTTTCAGTTTGATCTAAATTTCTTAGCATTATTTTTCTTGGTCTTATTATTTCACTAGATAGTACAAATATATATGTATATATGAAATACATATATAAAATATATATATTAATATCACATTCATATTATTTATTCTATTATTATTATATCAGAAGTTAGTGTGAGGCTTTTTTTGACTTATGGTATATCAATTTTATTTATTTATTTATTTATTTATTTATTTATTTATTTATTTATTTATTTATTATGTTCAGTTAGCCAGCATACAGTACATCATAAGTTTAATGTAGTGTGAATTCAAATTACCTAATTGGTTATTTAAATAGGATTCTACTTCAAGGGCCAAGAGATTTAAATAGAAGCATGACTAAATATATTTTATTTATAATCATTCAATCACATGCATCATTTAAGTTTCATTCTTCTGGACCATATTTTTTCTATGTGCCTCACTTTATTTCAATTCTCAGTTTCTTTCCAGAAGATCCTCCAACTATAGAGCCAGATGGCACCCTATTCTTTGGCTTCATTAGACCACTTTTGACTTTGAACAAGGAATATTTCAAATGACTAAATAATGTATGTCACCGTCTGACTGTACTTCAGATTTTCACGCCCATTCAATCTGTAAATGTGGCTTATCCGTGAATTTGGCCAGAATTGTTCAACAGATCTCATATGACATGTGTTGATGAGCTTTGTGCTAGCTGTAGGAGTGGCAATAAAACCATATGGATTAACCGTAATCTTTCTCCACATTAACATGATTTCCCAGAGACCCAGAATTATTCGTCACTTTTCAGAGTACTCAATGTACATAGCAACAACTGGCTACATTGTTGCTAAGGTAGACACTTCCAGATGTTGATTTTGCTTCCAAGAAATATCTGTACAATTAGCAAACTGGATGCTACCTTTGGAATCAGATAAATAGTTTAAAGATTTTAGGTATAGGCATTGCCAAAATTGTAATAAGGTACAGTAAATGACTTTACAAAGTGGCATGATAATTCCTTGATTATAATTGTTTAAATTTAAACACATCAATAGGAATTTTAATTAATTAACTTAATATAAATAGTATGCCTTTATTCCCTCCTCTCAACAGTCTTTCTGCTTACTTAAGGCAAGACTACATATACATACTTTTGCTAGGATCCATAGAATTACCAGTGAGTAAATGACACTGAGATGATAACTACAATGGGAATTCCATGTTCTCTTTGCAATCCAGAAAATTTACCATTGTTCCTCAAATAAACATTATTTGCTATTCATCTAGTCAGGATTCCTCATTTGGTTCTATTATGTTAAAATACCAAAATTACCTCATGCATAAAGCTGGCTCAGTAGCATTTATGTTTGGTATAATTTGTTGAAAGACTCCTTATTGTTTTCCTGATGTTTTATCATATGCATGTGGGATACTGTTGGTTTGAGCAACAATGAAAAGGCAATATCACACTCCAGGATCTTGCTGCCTGTAGAATGGTTAACAATAGATAAAATGCATTTATTCTTGGCAGTCTTTGAAAAGTACCTTGGAGAATTACTGTAGCATTATGTACTGTAAGCTTCAATGAAACTACAGACTAAAGTGTGATTTTCACAGGCTTATTGTATTCAAAATGCATTGTATGTTATTAAAATAGCAAAGCTTTTCATGTTGGTATTTGCAAGATCCCTGACGACAAGATAATGCAATATGGAGAAAAGTCAGTAGAATTACATAGGAGAGGGGTAGCCTGCTGACATGCTTACTAGGTAAAATGTAGGATCATGAAAATTATTAACTGGGAAACTGAATTTTACAGAAACTATAATGCTGCTGTGCACAATTTTCTGGACTGTTCCCAGCATGGACACATCTTTCAATTTATCAGCATTTGCTTTCATGATGGTCATCCAATAAAACACCCCTGGGTAAACTATTTCCATGACAATATGGTTCCATGGCTCACCATCAGAACTGTCACTTGTCCTGTACAGTGGCCTCCCTGATCCTTGGGTGCAGCAAATCCCTGGCATGGAAATGGCCTTCTTAGCCTTTCACTGTAACAATGAGATAGGAAGGGAGGCCACAAAACAGAAGGCAAACATTATTTCCATGCATCTGCCAAGAAAAAACTCCCAAAGGATTATGCTGACAGTGAGTATAATATTTGAGAGTAAAGTTACAACATGGTAAACAAGGGCATAAATTTTAGTAGTAAAGGAAATTATTTTTAGAGGAGTGTTAGCAACTGATACAAACTATATTTTATTTGCTTTTGTGAGATGAAAAGATTATTTCAAATTTTAGCTGAGGTAGGATAGGCACTAATGTTGATTGAGTATCTATCATATACCAAGCATTGTATCAGGCATGAATATAGATTTTCAGTAATGCTCATTTCAGCTATCAGGGAAGGCATTTTCATCCCATTTTACCAATGAGGACATTTACTTCTACCAATTTACCTTGCTTTCTGTAATAGCCCTATTCAGAGTGGCAGTGCCTAAAGGGTCAGGTCCTATTCATAAACCCTGAGAGTTAGAAAGCAAAAGAGTCTAATGACAGTTGGATGACAGTGTGCAGAACCCAGTGCTCTACGAAAAACATAGATGTTATAGTTCCTGATATGGAAGGAATCTGCATTTAATAGTGAGATATGATATGTAAATGTTGGGAAAAAAAACCCATGAAATAGAAATGTCCGTTAATTGTTTATAGGGCTCTAAAATTCATACAGCTCTTTCACAAAATTATCACATTTGAACCCCAAAAATAGTATTAGTATTTTTTTAGTCCCATTTTATCAGTGCTAACATTGAGAACTGCACAATTTTGGTGACTTGCATAAACTGTAACAGGTGAGAAGTACTGAAATGAGAATTCAAACTCATCTCTTCTTACTCCAAACCCTGTGATTTTTTTACTACACCATACTGAATATAGGAAAAGTTCCATAGCAATGATAATTAGCATGTTTGGAGTGCTTTCCTTATGTAATATTTATATATTAAATCAGTTAACCCTTACAACAAGTCTAGGAGGCAATTCTTCAATTATCCCAATTTTAGAGATGGTAAACCTGAGACATAGAAGTTAAATGACTTGCTCAATACCATAGAGCTAGTAAGTGGCAAAGATGTGATTTAGATTCAGATAGTGTGGTTCTAAGACCATGCCTCAAACACCATGGTATATTGGCTCTATGTCACACTGGTTTGGAAGGCTGACTATGAACCCTACCTCAAATAGCTATTGTGAGAATTAAGTGAGTGAATACATATAACGAGTTGGAGCAGTACCTGGCACTCAATAAATGTTAGCTGTCATTGGCATAACCTATACATTTATTCAAGCACTAGTGATATACTGTTCCAAATGGAAGAGATGACTAGTTTGGGAAATTTCAATGGGAAGCTGAGCTTTGAACAATGTCAATTATTATTTCTCATGACTCTGTGGATTGACTGGGTAGTTCTTTGTTTCACATGATAACAGCTGAGAATGCAGTCCTAGAAGCTTATTTGGTCTGGCATAGCCTCATTTTCTTTGTTAAGAGACAGCCCAGATTCAATATGGGAGGGGATACATAAGGGTATAAATACCAGGGTCATCATTTATTGGAAGACATCTTCAGACATGGGAACATTTAGCAACCTAATCATGAAATCCCATTTGCCTACTCTTAAAATCAGACCAATAAAGTTATAATCTATCTTTTTAAAATGAACAGTTCTGAGTTTTGACAAACATATACAGTCATGTAACCACCACCACAAACAAGAAATGTACGCTGTCCATTATCCTGTTACCTTGTATCCCTTTGGAGTCAATCTCCTCCCCTCGCTTTATCAGTGCACAATTAGTGATGTGATTTCTGTCCTTTAGTTTGTGTTTTGCAGAATGTCATTTAAATAGACTCATACAGTTTGTAGATATTTGGGACTGGATTGTTTCACTTAGCATAATGCTTGTGTTGTATCTGTCATTGCTGAGTAATATTTCATTGGATGAATGTACAAAGATATGTTTATCCATTCAGTAGTTGATGGAAATTTTGGTTGTTTCCAGTTTTTGGTGGTTATGAATAAAGCTGCCGAAGGGATTCACATACAGTTTTTTTTGTTTGTTTGTTTGCTTTCTTGTTTTTTAGGTGGATATGTTTTCACTTTTCTTGTGAGAATACTGGGTCATACAATAAATGTGTATTTAAATTCATGAGAAGTGCCAAACTATTTTCCAGAGAGACTGCACTATGTTGCCTTCCCACCAGAAATGTATGAGTTCTAGTTGTTTCAACTCCTTGTCAGTACCTGGCATTGTCAAGGATTTTATTTTTTCTCTCTATTCTGAGGGGCATGCAGTGGTGTCTCACTTAGTTATAATAACTAAAATTATTAGTATCTTTTAATGTACTTAATTACAATTCATTTGTCTTTTTTGGTAATGTGTCTATTCAAGTTTTTTGCCCATTTTTTATTGGATTGTTTTGTTTGTTGAATTTTGAGTTTGTTATATATTCCCAGTCCTAGTCATTGTCATATATAAGATTTGTGGGTATTTTCTTCCAATCAGGGTTTTTTCTTTTCACTTCTTAATAGCATCTTTTGAAGAGCAGAAATTTTAATTTTGATGAGGTCCAATTATTATTTTTTATTATTAGTGTTTTTTATGTCCTTTTCAATGAAAGTTTTGCCTAAACAAAAAAATCACAAGAGCATTTTCTTGTTTTCTTCAAGAAGATTTATAGTTTTAGTTATTGCATTTATGTCTGTCATCCATTTTTTCATATATGGTAGGAGATGTGAAACATGAGCAGAATTTTGAAGGACAAAACGTGTTCTGTTTAAAACAGATCTTCTTATATATTTCTTGTATAAAATAATAAGAGTGGTAACACCGTGCGCATTAAAATCCTATTGTCCTATTGGAGGAATCTGAAATTCATTAACCAAATTGTATTAATGATCCATTGGGATTCTTTGCATATTGGTTTAGAGTATTTCATTACAGACATACAAAAAACACTACAATTTTTTTAACTGTAAGTTTAGCAAACATCTACTAAACAGCTTATGTATACTTCCAAAATAATTTCTTTAGTTGCCTTCAAATTGATTTTGATTCTAAGCTAATTTGACTCTGCTCTGGAAGTTTTAAAAATACAAGTCTAAGGAAGAGGATATTTGAGCTAATCCTATCATTGACACCTTAATATGTGCTTGAGTGGGACAGTAAACTCTGTTTCAATTTTTTGTCAAGCAAAATTGAGATGTTGAAAGGAAGAAGGGAGACATTGTATATGAAATGTCTTAAAGAGTATAAAGTGCTCTAATTATGATGGTGACGATGATATTATTGTTTAACCTGCAACCATTCTAAGTCATTCTAAGCATGTCTGCTAGAATATCTTGCAGGTTGAAGCTTTAAGCCATTCCATAATTCACTGCCTTCTAATAAGTATCCAGTTCTCAACAGATGTCCACAACTCTAGCCATCTGCTTGCTCTTCGGCTCTACATTATTAAAGCTTGCCATATTCATACTTCAATACTTACTTCTTTTTCTTCTTCCCATCATTGTTGATATGCTTAGGCAATTGTCACTCCTTAATTATACGGTGAGCTTCCTGAGGCAATCAAAATGTAAGAACATGTGGGATGGAAGAAGAGCTTTGAAAATTTTGTATAGAGGTCTAGAGTGAAGGTTCTGATGAAGTTGAGGAGATTTTGATTGTCTTAAGGGCTGATGATGTTTTTTGGTTTTTGGTTTTTGTTTTGTTTCATTTTGTTTAGTATTTGCTGATATTTCCAACCTCCTGACTGCTTTACAATTTTTGTGTGTATTTGTTTCTGCCTCTATAGATATGGCTTAATGATTGTGTTTTAAAATGCTCTGAAAGCCTTTGGTAAAAAGCAGTATATAAGTGCAGTGTATTGCCTTTCTGTCTATTGCGTCTTAGGATTTTGCACAGCTTGAGAAAATATATGTCTTTAAGGCATTTTATCCTAAGCTAATTTTGCTTCTCTTTATCCTGATTTGATTGATACTGAAAAAAATATCTATTTCAACAACAGTTCTTTGAAGATAACATAGACTGGAAAAAATAGAACAATAGTTTATCAGAAAGTGTTATATTCCCAGTTGAGAAGTGATTTGTAACAGGACACATAAATATTTCAATCACCTAAAATACCACATTGAAAACTGCCTGTGAGATCGATGCCTGTTGAAAGAATCTAGCAACTCCTTTGTGTGAGAGTCATCATTTCCTACACATATTTTAAGATACTGTCCACAGAAACTTGTGTCTGTTGCTCACAAAGTTCCAATGGGTATGGATTTTATGTCAACTGAAAGTAGCATTGATGTTGCTAGGGTGTAATAAAATTATGTCCTGTTAGCAAAAAAGGAAAGAAAAGAATGAAAATAATCCTTTGGCATATGTAAAATAAGTTAACTGCTTTATTTTTAAAAATAATTCTCAGATATTATTTTATACATTTCTCTTTTTAAAATAACTTCTTCTCTTCTCCTTGTTTTAAGTTTTATATTCTCTCCCACCAGTTTTATTCCCTTTTTCATTAAGAAGGTGTGAACACTTTCCATGCCTGAATGCTGAGCTGCTTAATGAGTTCTTGCTAAGTATTTTTAGAGCAGTTATTTTCTTCATTGTTTATGAAAGAATAAAGCTCTGTATTTTTCAGAACATTTTGAGGTATTTTTGTAAAATTAAAGGCAATCCATATTGATAATCTCTATATTGAACTGCTGAGAGGAAAAGAGAGAGAGAGATCAAAGGCAATCTAATCGGTTGTTACAGAGGCTTAGAGATTCACAGTTTGATCTCACTTGCTTTATTCTACATATTTTCTCAGACTCTACAATTATTTTTATTTATTTATTTCAAGAAAAGATGTTAATGCTTTTTTTTTTTTAAATCTAAACTCAAATAGAACTTAAATTTTTCTGTGTCACCCTATCTGAATTCAGAAATTCTTGGGATGTTGTAGTGTAAAGGGAGAGCTGGATGCCCATTTCTCACATCCAGAAGGCCAATGGAAAAAAAAAAAAAATACCCCTGATTTTGTCTTTATTGAGAAAACACAAAATGTAATTAGAAAGGAGAGTAATGCTTTGTTAAGGACTTTGTCTATTCTCTTAAAAGCTAAGAGAATGGAATACTTGTTACACACCAGAAACCAATAATTTTAGAATACTTTAATCAGTTTGGGTCAACTTGACAATAATGGGAGGATCATAAAGGAAACTCTATAATTTTTATCTCTATAGATCTATTTAATTTTTCTACTTCATGCCTCAAATATATCTCCCGTATAATATGGCTTCATGTGTCAGAAATAAAGCTGTGCCTTCAATGGATTTACATTATTCATTACATCATTGGTATTTTTGAGCACTTACTAAAAGGCAGATGATACGTTAGACTTTAAAGAATATAGAGACACAAAGTCCTTGCCTTTAAAGAGTTCATGGTCTATATTGGGAGAGTCCGCAAACCAGTGATCCCAACACAGTAAAGTATTTAAACTATAAAATAGCATCCCCATGAAGCCATAGCATGATGAGTTCTATTCTGGTAGGATTAAGTTTGAGATGTGTTATAGTATCTATTCACAAGTGGAAATATTTCCCTGTAGTTTTAATGATTGCCTGGTTTGTCTATAAAGATTCGGAATTCATAAGCTTATAGCTAAAGCTATAGGAAAGAGCAATTATCTAGAAAGAGCAAATAAAGTGAGATTAAAGAAATACTGAAAACAGAATCCTGGGAACTTAAGAGAATCAATGGAGAAGGAACAACAAAGATGGAGAAAGAGAAATTGAATAGTAATCATCAGAAAGATGGGGGAGAACTGTGAGACATTAACGGCACTACCAAGGACTGAGAATGGACAAGTGGGTGGAGAAAGGGCAATGCATGGGAAAAGCAATCAATAAAGCAAGTGATTCATGTCACTTAGGATATACTATGAAATGTTACCATGGGTTTATCATTTGGAAAGATATATGTAGCTATAAAAGAAGCAACTGTGAAGCTAACAAGGACTGGAAAGTGATACAAGATAGGGGATGAAAACAGATAGCCATAGGAAAATCACTTGCATTGAAGATACAAACAAAGGCCAATGAACACAACTACAAAGACAGTAGAGAAATAGACTAAGGATACATGAAGGACTATCACAGAAATTGACAAAAGAGGAGATTTTAAAAAGAAGGTGGAAAACTATCCCAAATGCTACTGATAAAGCAGAACCACACAAAATAATTCCATGAATTTGGCAATTAAGTAGATTTTAATTATATATTAATTTGTGTGATTATTTGGCTAACTTTTATTTACCTCCTAGGTAAACGCTAGGAGTGCAGGTGCAAGTCTAATTTCTTTTTTTATTTCTCAGGTTTAATGGATGGGTCTTAAGATAAAAGCTTGGTCACAATGATAGGCAGTGGGGAAATGATTCCGTGGGAAAAAGGAGATTGAAGACAGGGAAAAGGAATGACTCACAAAGCAATTCCTTGCGGTTAGAGAGGAAGATGGGATTTAGAGCACTGTGGAGGGTTTAGCCTGACCTTGTATTTACTTTACTATTTGAAATAGCATTCTTTAATTTATTTCAGCTTTAAATATCTTTTTGTCAATAGATTGAATCTTAAACATCATAATATTGACTATGAGATTGGAAAATCTAATTATCAGGTGAACATATACTTCTGCACATTTCAAAAATAATTTTAGGTCCTTTTCCCTACTTTAAAGTTTGTATAATGTACGTCATTATAGTTAGTAATACTGCATTGCACATTTGAAAGTTGCTAAGAGTAAATCTTGGAAGTTCTCATTACAAGAAAAAAAATTTGTTAACTACATATGGTGACAATGGTAACTAGACTTCATCATGGTGATCATTTTGCAGTATATACAATATCAAATTATGTTGTAACCTTGAAACTACTATAAAGTTACAAGTTGTACCTCAAGAAAAAAAAAAAGCATGTATGTCCTCTAAGCACGTTAGTTATTTTTTTTTTTTCCCTCTAAAGACTATTTATTTATTTATTAGAGAGAGAGCATTACCCAGGGGGTTGGGGGGGGGGGTTGCAGTACAGAGGGAGAAGCAGATGCCCTTTTCAGCAGAGATCCCAGGACCCTGGGATCATGACCTGGGTTGGAGGCAGACCCTTAACTGACTGAGCAACCAAGGCACTCCAGCATGTTAGTTTTGTTTTTGTTGTTGTTGTTGTTTTTGGTTTTTTTGAGCCAAACTCTTTCAACATCTTCAAAACAAGCATACACTATAATTATATTGTTATTTTATAATCATATGTTATATAATTATATGAGGCTTATACAATAAATCTTAATAAATATCTGTAAATAAATATATTAATATTTATAAATAAATTATGCACAATTTGTGTCATAATTATATAATCATAAAAATTAATTCTTAATGTCAGAGGGATAACTGTAGAGCTTAGAATATCAGGTTTTAAGACATTAAAAAATGTCATTACAGTTTATCTTATTTGTTCTACAATGGAGGAACAGGTACTAGGAATGTAATGTCTATCATGTCATATAACCATTCAGATAAAGACTCAGCTTTTTATTCAACAAGGAAATATGATGAAATTACCAATAATTTGTGACTGATTGTATTTTAGCCTCATACTATTCATTCTGAATTCTTTGAATTCCCTACTATATCATATTTAGCTCTCCAAAACATTTGGAAACACCTGATAGAGTTCTTTAGTGGTAGATGTCTCTACAGTGTTTTTACTTTGAGCTGATGCAGGAAAGCTCTACTCTTTAAGAGAAATCATAGGTATCTGTGCATGGAGATGGTGCAGACAGAGTGTTTGTGATTCTTACCCATGTGGGTGGAAAGTAAAGGTGAATATTTAGCTTAAGTTCTTCCAGTGTACTTTTTTGTTGTTGTTTAAGTTGACATGTCAAAGGAATTGAAACAGTCGTATATTTGTCTGCAGTAATGATCTCATTGAAAAACGACTTAATTTGATATGTAGAATTCCTCAGCATATCCACAAACAGGCTCTTTTGGGTTATCAATTTCCTGGCGAAATAATTACAGTAACAGCATAGCAGTCTTTTATTATCCTTTCTTTTAGAAGAAGTAAGCATGTTTTATTGAAGCCGTGTACACAGCTGTGATTTGACTGGCAATATTTCTCTTACGTCTGTGAAGGCTTATTTTCCTGACCTTTGCTTCAGCACAATTGAGTTAAATACTCAAGGGACCATGTTACTATATTTAAGACAAAATGCATAATGGGTGTTATTCAGCTAAGTAAGATGTGGCACCTGCCTAGTAGGGGCTCACAGTCCAGTCAGAGAGTCAGACTTAACGAGTAAACAACTCTTACATGAGGTTAACTGTAATTAAGGGCACTAGGAGAGCAGTAATGGAGGGCTTCCTGTTTCTCTTATTGCCTGGGGCCACCTCCCCAAGCAGCCAGTGTTCTGACCAATTTAAGGTATGTAGTGTTTTCATTCTTTTATATCCTGATTTCTGTGCCTCTGTTGGAAATCACGAATCCTGGCCTTGCATCTTGACTTCAGTCGTTGCTCAGCGAGGGGTTTGGTAGGCTTCTCTTGGGTCTGTGCCCTGGCCCTGAGTAATCTTGCCATAATGGCTTGGGAAGAAAGTACACAGCTCATTTCACCAACAAGGTAACCAGCAGAATGAACAACAACAACAACAAAACCCTGAAATTGCTGTGAAAAGGGATTGCTAATTATTGTTTTCCTTCAATCACATATTCCTTGGGAGAAAGAATGCAGATTGCCAAGTCATGGGGTAGATCTTCCGTAAGGCACATGAAGACTAAAGTCTGTAAAGTATGTTCATCCTCGTTGGCTCCTGCTCCTTTGTGGTTACCATTTCCACCTTTAACGGTTAGTCCTAGGCTGAATGGAAAATCACCAAAGATTCATTATCTCACTACTCTCAGTAGACTGAGAAGAGCTCACTTGTAGGAGATGTCTTTTTTTCCTATCACACAGAAGAGTATTTGGCCTAGAAACATTTTCTTCTAGCATAGGTCACAAATGCTCTATTTAAACAGTGGTAAATCACTGTGTTAAAGTACACAGAGCACTTAGTTTTCTTTAAAAAAAACTGAAGTAGAAAGAAGGAGGAGGAAATAAATATGCAGCCACTAGGATTAACATTGTTGCTATAACTGAAGAATCAAATTTACCTCTGAGCATTCTGGAAGTCAGGACTCAAAATAAAGCAAGATGATAGAAAGAACTAAATATATTAATTACTAAAGGGATAAGTTTTATATCTGGCCATATGCTAAAATCTTTCCACGTGGAACATTACGTAAGGGGGCAATGTTTGTTCACAATTTTATTGCAAATGAAAGCAGTTTTTTGATAAAAGTTTAGGACATCACGTGTAATAAAGTCAAAGTGCTCTTAAAACCAAAGTCGAAGTTATCAGAATCCTGAAATAACTGTTTTTGCCACTTTCTTTTCCTAAGACAAGACGAATTATCTGAACACAAAATAATAAGAGATGCGTTCGTACAACCCCCTTTCACCAATATATACATTCCTAAAAATACAGAAACTTTCAAACTATGGTTTGTGTTCACTAGAGAATTAACCTTCCTGAAGTTTCTAAGTCAGTTGATTTATTGGATAATTATTAATTGTTAAAGAATAAAGAAACTGAGTAATAAAAACGTTCTCAATCTTTGTACCAGATGTTAAAATTATTCTGCTCAGGGGCGCCTGGGTGGCACAGTCGTTAAGCGTCTGCCTTTGGCTCAGGGCGTGACCCCGGCGTTTGGGATCAAGCCCCACATCAGGCTCCTCTGCTATGAGTCTGCTTCTTCCTCTCCCACTCTCCCTGCTTGTGTTCCCTCTCTCGCTGGCTGTCTCTATCTCTGTTAAAATAAATAAATAAAATCTTACAAACAAATTATTCTGCTCAGTATATTTGTTTTTAAATTGAAGTATAGTTGACACCCAGTGTTACATTAGTTTCAGGTGTACAGCAATGATTTAGTGATTCCACAAGTCTATGTTGTGCTATGCTCACCTCAAGTGTAGCTGCCATCTGTCACCACACAATACCATGGATTATATTCCCTATGCTGTGCCTTTTATACTCATGACTTATTCATTCCATAACTGGAATACCTGTTTCTTCACCTATTTTGCCCATTCTCCCCCATCCTCTTTCCCTCTGTCATCCAGCTCCGTATTTATGGGTCTGTTCTACTTTTTATTTGTTTCATCATTTGTTTTGTTTTTTAGATTCGTGTATAAGTAAAATCATATGGTATTTGTTTTTCTCTGTCTGACTTATTTCACTTAGCATAATGCCCACTTGGTCCATCCATGTTGTTGCAAATATAATCCTTCAGTACTTTTAACTACTCTTGGAACTTTAATCTTATTATCAATTTTTAAGTCTCCAGCAGAAGTAAACCCCAGTTGCTTACAGTAGATACTGGCTCATTTGCACACCCTATATTGACTCTCTTCCTTTTTCCATCTCACTTTGCCATCATCCCACCAGTGATTCTTAGAATCATCTCTTGAACTACTCATACTCAAGTCTTAGTCTCAAGATCTGCTTTTGAAGATGCTAATCTAACACAGTCATTAAAGAATGAATAAATATTATTTGGCAAAATATGTTCTATGTAAGGAAGGATATGTGGAATAATAAAATTTAAATTGATTTTTTTTTACAATAAAACCAAAAGAATTTAGAGTACCAATTGAGATTTGTTTTCTGTGAATATCAAGGTGGTATCTCTTGCCTCTTGTTTTTGATACTTTACTTAAGAATCTAGTTCCTTTTTATTTTCTTTCCTTAGTTATTTCAACTCTGGTAAAACTGGTCTGCATTGCCAACACCACTGTTTAGAGCAAGACAGCTGGATAAATTGATGTTTTATCACAGAGTAGGATTACAATTTCATTTTGAATATTCCTTCTCATGAAAGGCAAAGTAGTGATCCCATTTTTTAAGTCTCAAGAATCCAGACTTGAACGCTGGAATCACTATTACCATATCAAAAGGAAAACATACTCTCATAACTCTACCCTGTATCAGGTCAGCAAACAGAATGCATTCCAAGCAAATATATTTGGAATTTCTTTTACAGATTTTGACATATCTACAAAGGACATTGTCACCTGTATGTCCATCAGGAAGGCATTTCATTGCTAATGTCTAGGAAGTAGCTCATTACACGAGAGTACCTTCTAGGCTCAGTCAGTAATAACACAGATCTGCCTTCAAAAAGATCAGGAGATTAACAGGTGTTACATAACTGTATATTTACGTAACTAAGATATTACATAGCTGAAAATCTTGGGTATATGCACAGATGGTTTCCACAGCTGCCTTGACAAGAAAACATAATTTCTCAAGAGGATAGTAGTAGATTGATTTTTTTCCCCTCTCAACTTGAAAGATATTTTTTTTCACTAAATGTTAGACATGGTTTTGATTCTATTAGCTAGAAGTTAATGTATTTTGGTGTTTTTCCTTTAAAATACAATTGCTTTTGAATATTTTTTAGTACTTTTGCTTATAGTCAAATGGAATTACAGAGACTGGATTTACCCTATGCTCCCCAAACAAACAATAATGGGGAAATTATAAGAAGAACAACATAATACAGGGCATTAGGCAATGAAAGAAAGTGATTTGGAGGAATAGGGAACAAATGAAGTGAGACCCTTTGATAGCCCTTTGTAAGAGTTCCCAGACAAGGGTTCCTAGAATTGATGATATGGGCTGAGAGTTTGTGGAGACTAAAGCAGGCAGAATTTTCAGGAAATATTACCAGATAGAGGAGAGCTGCATACAGAAATAACTCTGGAGAAATGAAGAGAATCCTACTCGAGTATTCAACTGGATACTGTCCAGCCCATATCTGTGAAGAAACTTCCTTAAAAAACTAATTTTTCTCCTCCTCCTCCACTTCCTCCTTCATGTTTATTTTCTGTCTCTGGGTCTTTGACTTTCTGTCTCCGTGTCTTGGAAGGGATTTATCAATATTATTGTTCTTTTGGCTTTTTAAAATTTCTTTATTTTTCTGTTTCATTATTTTCCTCTTTTTAATTTTTTTTCAGGCTTAATTTGCTCTTCTTTTTGTTTTTTCTTGAGATTGAAGTTAAGTTCATGAATTTTCAGTGGGCTTTTTTTTCCCCAATATATGCATTTAGGGCACAGCTTTGTTCTCTGAGTATATAGATTTGAGTGCATCTCCCCAGTTTTATATGTCAGAAATTCAGAATTATTCAGTTCAAAATATTTCTAATTGCCATTGTGATTTCTCTTTTGTTCCATTGGTTATTTGAAATGTAATGTGTTGACTGCCAAACATTCAGTTTCTTAGAGTTACTTTTAATATCAGTTTCTTGATTAATTCCACTGTGATCAAAGAATTTCCTTTATATATTTTTCATCCTTTTAACTTTATTGAGCACTACTTTATGACCTAATATATGATCCATTCTGGTAACTGTTACTTGAAAATAATGGCTCAAAAATAACAGTTACCTGCAGTTTTTGGGTATACTTTATGCTAGGTCTAGTTTTATTGTGTGCTTATTCTGCTTTTTTTTTTTTTCTTTTCCTGTTGATGTAAGTTACTGAGAAAATATATTAAAGTCTTCTGTTATTTATTTGGATGTGTGAATTTTGCTTTTATTTCAGAAATTTTAATTTTGTTTTGTATTTTGGAGATATGTTTGAGGATATTACATACAAATGTAATGCTATTAATTGATTATTATTACAAACTTCCCTTTTTTTCTTTTGTAATTTTTTTTCCACCCTGTCTGATTATAACTGTTTTAGGATTTATTTTATTTTATTTTAAGATTTTATTTGTTTTGAGAGAGAGAGAGAGAGCGTGTGAGTGAGCAGGTGAAGGGGCAGAGGGAGAGGGAGAGAGAGATTCTCAAGCAGACTCTGTGTTGAGTGCAGAGCCCCATGTGGGTCTTGATCTCACCTGAACTGAAATCAAGAATGGAAGGCTTAACCAACTGAGCCACTCAGGAGCCCCTAGGATATCTTTTAATGTCCTTGTATTTTTATCCTTCCTGTATCTACTCATATATGAACATATATAATATATTTACATTCATATGTGTTACATCTTTCTAAATAGAAATAGTTGTATTTTTATTTATCCAGTGTAACAACCTTTCTTTGTCTATGAATTAGAGTATTTAATATATATAACACTTAATTACTTACATATTTGGGTTTATATAATCTTACCATTTATATTCTGTATCCCATCTGCTCTTTGTTCCATGTCATTATTTAGTTTTTTAAAGAATGGACTATTTCTTATTTTTTTAGTTCTTTAAATGCTTACCCTATATATTACAATAGGTATCTTTTACTGATTAAAATATATCTTTATTACTTTTACATTTTCTCATTAAAGTACTTTAAAAAATTTCCTTCCCAACTTTCACACCATTAATTCTGCAAATATTGATTATCTATATATTTTGAACAGAATTTGTATTATTATTATTGTTTTAGCATTTAATATTTGTTTTTGATATAGTCTAACTTTTCCCCTTTCCAGTGTTTTTTCTTCCTGCTGTATTATTATACTTCAATCAGGGATTATTTTCTTCTTGTCTGAGGAATTATCTTTGATATTTCATTCGGGACAAGAACTATAGCTTTAACTTCTCTGAGTTTTTGTTTTTCCAAAAGTGTCTTTGTGTCTGTATTTAGCCTTCATTTTTTAAGAATATTTTTTTCCCTAAATACCGATTCAGTTGTTTCATTCAGCATGTAAATGGTCTCTCTCTCTCCCATTGTTTTGTTTTAAAAGTCAGCTTTTAGTCTTATAACTACCCCTTTTAAACTAATTTTTCTTTTTTATTTACAGGTTTTAAAGTTTTCCTTTTGTCTTAGTTTTTGGCAGTTTTACATGATGTACTTAGGTATAATCTTGTATTCAGCCAGGCTGTGATTCATAGAGTATTCTGAATATTTCAAATGACTTGCTGTTTTTCATCAGTTTGGGGAAATTCTCAGCCAGTATTTCTTCTCATACTTCTATTTCCTTCTCTGTCTCTTCTCCTCCATGGGTTCTAGTTAAATATTTAAGGCTTATTTATCTAGGTTCCACATATCTCTTATTACACACATCTTTTACTTCCTTGCTTCAACTATGTACTCTGTATGTGTATAGACAATGCTGTAGATATATATATATAGATATATATATCTATATATATATTTTTTCTTTAATATATATTCTAAAATATATATATATATTTTCTTTCTCCTACTGTGATAAATCTCCTGTTAAATTCCTCTATATCTAAATTTCAGTTTTTTGTAAGGTCCCTGATTTCTATTTAATTTTAAAATTCAATTCCAATTCTGTGGTGAAAAAATTCCATCTTTGCATTTATTTTTGGAGCATATTATAAATAGTTGTTTTAAAGTCTACTCCTGATAACTCAAATATCTAAAACTTCTGTGGGTCTACTTTTACTTTTTTATTCTTTGGTTTCTCAGTCATTTGGTCCTGTTTTCTAGCATATCTGGTAATTTTTGACTGAATGCCAGAGGTTGTAAATAAAAAAGTGTTGAGACTCTGAATGCTGTTACCTTCCTTCTTGCGGACCAGGAAAGTATGTGCAGGTGGCGTTGTTTCGGTTGAGGACAATCTGCTTCTGCTTTGCTTCTATTCCATGGCCGTTGCCCCTTCATGAGTCTCAACTGAAAGCCTGAGGCTTTTATAAGGCCCTTTTTTGTAGTGGTCCTAAACTCCAGTTTTCACCTACCCTGCACGACAAGATTGCCAAAATATCTGCTTCTATTTTTAAAATCTCAGCAGCTGCTTTCTGCTTATTTTCTTATGATTTTGCTCTTCAAATTTTATCACTCAGGTAATTCCTCAAGGGAGATTTTTACAGAATGCCATGACCAGTCCTCTGAAGTTCTCTCACTCTGGAAAGTTTGGTCCCTCAAATTCTCACCATTTCCATAGCCCTGAACTCCAATAATTATCTCCTTATCTCACTGAGGCCACCATAAATTCCAGAGACCTACTTTCTTTTCATGATCCATGTCCTATAGTTTTTATCATCAAAAACCCTAAAGGAAAAGTGTGCTTAGATTAGTAACATAAATGTTTGGGCTCTATTTCTGTCTCTTGCAATGAATGTTTCAAAACAGCTGTTAGAAGCATATATTTAAGGCCAAAGGGTAATATCACTCACATCTGGGAGGGGTGAAGGGATGAAAATTAAATGATGAAATGAGCTTTAGGAAACAATGAAAGCAAGAAAACAATGCCAGAATGGTGTCCACGGTGAAGAGAAAAAAGCCCAACTCTAAACAGAGGTTTTAAACAAATCAGTCCCTATGCAATTAGATGGAAAAGCACTTGGCAACAACATGAAAATGAAAGACTAGCTAGAAATCAAGCACAAAAAAAGATGACTCAGATTTTCAAAAGTTTACATACTTCACAGCGTTACTTTCAATTCCACATGGAGTTAGTTCACATGAGATATGATGATATGGAACTGCAAGTGATGGAGGAAGAAGAAATCATTTCTGGATTCCAGACATAAAATCAATACTAATCTGTCATTTAGTAAAGGAACTCAGACTCTCTGAACATTTATTAATTAATTCCTACTGGAATTTCCCTCAAAATCTTAAGGATTGATACACTTTGGCTTTCTTATAGGTATAAAATTTCATTAAGACTTCTGGTCTTGTTAAAGATTTCTGGTTCTATTGTTCTTTTTAAAAACCTCATCTTCCAAATACCAAGCTTTACTGGGCTCTGAAACATGGTTAAAATATGAATATGAATTCAGTATTTCTCCATAAAAGATCATTCTGTATAATGTGTGTACTCCTCTTGGTGTAACACTATTGTTTAAGTTTTACAGGCTTATCCTTATGAGTACTGAGTCTGTCAAATCCTCCTTGAAAGTGTGTGTGAGTGTGTGTGAGAGAGAGAGAGACAGAGACAGAGACAACAGGGAGAGGAAAATGGGCTACACAGTTTACAGAACCCAGTGCAAAATAAAAATGCAGAACCCCTTTTTCAAGAGTTACTGAGAATTTCAAGAAGATAACAGCAGAGCATTAAACCAAGTATGGGACACTTTGGTGCAGAGGCCTGTGTGACTGTATAAGTACATGCTCAGGAAATGGGCTGTAAGGAGAAAGAGAGAAGAAAGAAGAAGTGCGTATTTTATATCAGCCACTTCATAGTCTCAGGAGAATGTGTCCTAGCAATCTGAAGGCTTGTTTAATCTGATCACTTTGATGATTTGGATGTACAAGTTTGAGGTTAGAGGTTAAAGTGGAGTCAATTACTCTGCATAAAATTGGAAGTTAATCGAATAGGGGGAGCAGAATTCAGCAAGAGTGCTTGAGACAATCATTAAGGCTGGATGATACACAGGAGAACCTGCACTGTAGTTCAGGGTCTGGGTGAAATATGAGTTTAAATATATACATATAGATAAATATATACATATATTTGGGATACACACACGTGCCCCATGATAGCGGAATGGCCAGGAGAGACTTTGGAGAAGAGAGACATCTAACAGAGATTTTTAAAAATATAGTCTCTCTGTGGACTATGTGTATAACACCTCTCCTGTATCTCTGCCTTGAAATCTTCAGTGCAGTTTACTTTGATATATTAATCACAACCTAACATTTGAAAAGATAAGTAAGATGTATAAAAAACTCAAAACTTCCTTTCTCATTATGAGTGAATTATTTATCACAAGTCTCCTTTAAATATATATGTATCTTTTGATATCTATATATTATCTATCTATCTATCTATCTATCTCCATATATCTATATTTACGTGTATCCTCATATTTCTCCCTGATCCTGGGTTAGAGTGTAAGCTCCCTTATTATTTCATTGATAAGAAAGGAACCATCTTCAATATATTTGCACCAGCAAAGAAGATTTTGTTAGGTTTTACTTTCTGTGGTTTGTTTTCTAAAAGCAATAGTTTACTTCCATTCTCAAATATGAAAATATAACTATAAATATGCTGTTGGAATATGTACCTGCTCCTGTCCAGAAATTTTGATACTATCTTTCTATTCCCTAAATCTTTTATCAGTTGGAATTCAGTCATACAAACAATTTTAGAAATAATATTAATATTTACTTTCTTGATACATGTGAAGACCCTTTGAAGATCAAACACGTTATCATTTTTGAGCCACAATGATGGAGAAATGCGTTAATATTTAGCATGCAATAGTATATGCAGTAGTCAATTTCCATTCCATTGGTGCTGTTAACTAATTCCTTTCCATTTGGGACTAATCTAACTGAGTAGATACATTGGAACTTTTAATGAGTGATGTGTGAATCTGAATTGAACTCTTATCCACTTGTTTATCCCAATATCATATAGACTACTATTTTTTCTAAAACTTTCTTAGCAGTTTTTTAATACTAATTTTTCCAATAAAATTGAGAATCATTTTGTCCGGTTTGGAGAAAAAAATTAGGATTCTGATAGTAATTGCCCCAAATTCAGATACTCATAAAAGAAAGACACTTTGTAATTTTTAAGTTGTATTAGCTAGGAAAACAGTATCTCTCTCCATCGACACAGGGTTTCTGTTAGGTCTTTAAATAAAAATTTAGTTTTTTCCAACTTATGGGCATTGTAAATTTTGTGTTTAAATTCATAATAATTTTAAAGCCTTTGTTGCTAATGTAAAAATTATATTACATATACGATTGCATAATATTGCATTGTAGTTGATGTTATATATGCTATACTATACCAACTAAATAAATTATATATTATATATATATATATTTATGAATATATATACATTCCATTCATTCATTCAATCACTCAAGTAATACTAGGTATTGAGGATACAATAGTGAATATGACAAATATGATTTCTGCTGTTATGGAGTTTTCTAGTTGGGAAACAACATATATAAAAACACTCAAAATAATTAGAGCTCATAATCAAGTCACAAAGGATATAAACAGAATAATTCAAGAGTAGTGTTTGGGGGGGTTAGAATTTTTTTAAGTTTTATTTGTTTAAGTAATCTCTATACCCATTCTGGAGCTTGGACTCACAACCCCAAGATCAAGAGTCACAGGCTCTTCTGATAGAGCCAGCCAACTGCCCCAGGGGTAGTGGTTTTCAAACATACATTACCAAGTACGCATAGTAACTAAAAATTTTGTACGCTCCTTGTAGAAGCATATTTGTTTAAATGTATATATATTTGCATGTACATATGTGAATGTATACAACTATTTTATATTATAAATTATATAAAATATACACACTGCAGATAATTGAAAAGATGTAGTAAAAATAAATACAAATCAACAGTGTAGTGTTTTCTTCTATATCCCAATGGCTCATCTATTTTGTCCTCCCTGTAATGTACACCTATCCCACACTGGAGGCTAAAGTAATACTTTAGTGTGTGTTAGGGAAGTCTTTCTCATGTGGTGACATTTAAGCTTAGTTCTGAAGTATAAAAACTGCCACTGGGAGACCATGGAAAGAGCATTCCAGGAATAGATAATAACAGGTATAAATTCCTAATATTAGAAAGAGTATGATGTGTCTCGGGAAATGTCACAAAGCAGTGTTGCTGGATCATTGTGGTTGGTGGGGTCGGGAAGGAATAGAGGAGATGAGGATGAAGAGACAGGCAGGGTCCAAAGCATTTACATACTATCGGTTTTGTAAGGCATTTGGATTTTATAAGTGCAATGGAATGTTAAGGAAGAGTTCTGGACTTGAAAGCGATGTGTCTAAATGTGATTTCAATTCTGTTTGATGGTTGTGATCTCTGGAGAGGGGTGGTTATAGGGACGATTAGGGGAACCAGGACTGAGTCCTGAGGTATGCCAACATTTACAAGTTGAGTGGAGGAGAAACCCATAAAGGAGAAGGAAGAGAAAAGATTAGGCATAGAGAAAAGAAATGCCAGCATGTATCACAAAATCTCAAGAAGAAAAGTGTTCAAGAAAGCAGCAGTGGCTAATTGAGAGATAAATCATTTATAGGTAGGGTAAGATAAAGACAGAAAAGAATCCATTGATTTTGGCAACATGAAAACCTTTGGTAACTTTGACAAGAGCAGTTTCAGTGGAGCTATGGGAACAGAAGTCAGATTGGAATAAGGTGAATAGGATAAATTGTGGATACAGTTTTGCCTCAGAACATAAAAGACTGTCGTTTTTTAAAATAGGTATAGATTATTCCACTCTATGGATGTATAATAATTTATTTAATCAGTCAAGTATTGGTTGACATTTATGTTGTTTCCAATCTTTTGCTAACACAAGCATTGCTTACAAGAATAGCTCTGTATAAAAAGTTCTGTTCACCATATGAATATACATGCAGAACACATTTTTAGAAGTGGAAGAACTGAAATGATCAAATCTGAGACATACCCTATTAAACTATGGAGCTTAGAGATTTAGAAAATCCTCAAAGTTTTCAGACAAATGAGATCAAATAACATATAAGGGTAAGAGAATTAAATTGGCATAATTCTGGCAAAGCAAGGAAATCTCAAGGAAAGAAATTGTGAAACAAAAGGCTCTCACTTGCTAGCTGTCCTTCAAATACCAAGGCTATAGGAAATCATTTTAGTCAGTTAAAAACTCAGAAAATTCTTTAACCATGAACCCTTACTCGGCAATCTACTAGAAAATGAACTTCATCAAATTATGACATGAGCAGCAAAAGGAATATTGGTGACAAGCACTTGCAGATCTAGTGCTTGCAGCTCACACAAAGCTGAGCAGAAGAGAGAAAAATAGCACATCAATACTATAGGAAAGAATAAAGTATGCACATTTTATATTCTGACAAAGTAGATATAATGCAAATGAAATGAGAGAGAAGAAAGGGTATGGAAAGAGCAATAAATAGGTGGAAGTCAAAGATAGCATTAAACACTGACAAAACAAGTAGAAAAGATGACAGAGAATTAAGGACATTTTTACAAAGATATAAGTAGGAAGGTGACCACTAGGACAAAAATGCAAACCTTCCAAATTTCAAAAGAAATTTTAACTATTAGAAAGCAAAATCATTCAACTACAGAAAGCAGATATCATATAGTACCCATAGTAATTTAACATAAAATAATATAATAGGCCAACCATCAGCCATATCAATAAATGTGAGTGGGCATAGTTCACCTCATAAAATAAAATAATTTTCAAATTGGCTCAAAAAGCAAAACACAATGATAATGCTACATACAAGAGACACCCCTAAAACAAATGATTCAGAAATTCTAAAAATAAAGTCATACAAATTGTACCAAACACGTAAAAGTAACAAAAAATCACAGATTTTGATCTTGGAGTCAGCCAAAGTAAAATTCAATCCAAAAATGATTAACTAAAAATGAGGATTTTTTAAGTGCTACAAGCCATAACTGACAATAAAGATATATCAATTATGTGTATATAGCAGCTATGTCTCTCTATTGTCTGTCTATCTATCTATCCATCTATCTATCTATCTATCTATCTATCTATCTATCTATCTATCTATCATCTATCTATCATCTATCTATCATCATCTATCCTATGAAGCATAACAACCACCTCTATAATAGAGAAACTACAGAAGATAAAGTTTGCATAGATAGGAACAAACAGGAACTACCAGGACATGTAATGATCATTGCAAATCAATTTTTCCAGAAATATAGTAGGCCTTTTCAGTATAGAATTCAGGTTTTCTTTTATTTGTAATTTTTTTTGTTGTTCTGCTTAAAGGAGGCTTTTATACCTCACTCTATATATAAGTCAGATCAAGTGGAAAAGAAAAGTTATAGAAGAAAAATAGCATCTTTCCAGCACTCTCTAAATCCTTGCTGTGCACTGTCTTTCTATAATATATTAATTATTAATATATTTTTTGTCGGTCTTCCCCTACTGACAATGTATACTCCCTCCTATATCCTTCCGACTGCGACAGTGTCTGGCATATAGTATTTGCTGAAAAATATCTATTGAAAGATTGCACTACTGAAGGACTGAATCCTGTCTGGTCCTCAGTGATTCTTTTCAATCTAAATGAAAACATTTTTTTCAATTGATTATTTCTTCAGTGATTGTTTTCCTCCACAAGTTAATTTTTCTCTTTCTGGTGACTACTTTAATCAAATATTTTATCTCCTGGATCTGCTTCCCAATTCTCTCTCTCTCTCTTTTTTTTAATTCTTGAGTTAAAATTTGTTTCTACTCTAAACTGAAATACTGCTTGCAGCTCATCTTCTAAAGCTCTAATTACATTTTTATTCTTGCATTCATTTTTAAATTCATAAGGCATAATGTATTTGCTTTATTATTTATTCTTTTTAGTTGCCATTTATGTGTGATTTATCTCCTACCTGTTCTGTGTCATTTTTATTAAAGGTCTCCTCTTCTTGTTCTATTAGCTATGCATCAATAGGAACACATATCCTGTTATTCTGTTTAGTTCATTTTCTTTAAAACTTAAAATAGTATGCATTATGCATTGATGGTTTGCTAAAAGAGAAGAATTAAGATCAGTTTGAAAATTTTAGAAAGATTATTTGGGAAGACTAGAATTTTTGTTTATTATGACTTTGTTTAGTAATAATTTATTGCAAAGTACTCTGATGATACACATCAGGGTGAAGACACAAAATCAAATGGAAAGTTTGACTTCTAGTGGAGGATATATATTATAGATTACATGTTAATCAGTTCCCGCTAGGTGTGGTCTGGGGGGAGGCTCAACAAGAATTAGCAATTGCAGAATACTCTGCAATTACAGACTAAAGGGTATTATGTTTGAGAGCAAAAACGGAAGCACACAGCTCTAGTAAAACTGTTTCCCAAATTAGGACACAGAAGAAGAGTTTGGATTGCTGAAGAAAGTTGTCCTACTTCTGGGCATACTGATTTGTTCTCTTTATGTTGTCACTTATTGGCTTTACTTTATATTGCTTTCCTCATCACACCCACACAGAGAAAGTGGGATACATTCCATATTTGTTATTGTCAGAACCTCTGTGTTTTAGTTGTGATTAATGGAAAAAATGTTCAAAGTTACAGCTAAGCACTGGATAATGTTTAGTGTGAAACCCAGGAGATTTTATAAACAGGTAAATGTAAATCATTTCAACAATTTTCTTCTTGTTCATGCCAATTAATTCCCACATGAATATCTGCATCTTTGAAGCTGTTTTAAACTGATTCAGCATTTCCTCTCAAAATTACAGATATAAAATATCTAGCATTTAAATGTTGCTTTAGCCTGAAACTGGAAATGAGTGTCAGTGTAACTGCAAATACATTTCGAATGACTGGTTTCAATTTTATCAACCTTTATAGTTTATTAGTTTTATAACTGGATGCAAACACAAAATATTTATTAAAATAGGGTTATTTTTTCTGGTCACCAAAATGTACACAATTAGGCAAGTTTTTGTTCTGGATTTACTAGCTCTGCTTCTGCTTCACTGGTATCTTTAAAAGGACAGAGCACGAATAATTTTGTACCTGTGTTACTGCTACAGCCTTGTAAAGAGGAATAGTGGTCATGATGTTCCAAAATCGCTTTCTGGTCATTAGGTTACTGAGATTATATCATTCAGAAAGAGACTTTTCTTAACAAGGAGGAAGAACTATGACTGGAGTTTATAATGTCTTCCAGGCATGCACTAAGACAATTTTCAATGACTAATTATAGCTTGAGGAAGCAGAAAAAGACTGCCAGAAAAAAAAATCCATCAGAGGAGTTAATTTAGAGAAAGAAGGAGTGCAGTTTGAAAGCAATTTTGTAAATTCCAAGCATAACTACTTGCATTCTTCAAAACAATCTCAGTTTTACTGACTTTAATGATAGGGCATTGGTTATAGAGGGGATAAAATGCTCATTTCATAACTGTAGTGCCTATATTTGTATAAGGTGTCCTCAAGAAGAAGTCAACCTGATTCCTTTCGGAAATTATTGGAGGAACATTTGAAATATTAAAACCTATGGTCTTTACAGCTAAACATCTCACAACTTAAAACTCATTCCCTAGACTCCAATAATCTTACATTTATAATCTTTTATTGATAGTCTGAAATTCTGAAGCAAGTTGATGCGTCCACTCTAGTGTTTAAGCATTTTCTTGAAATAAGTAAAATTTTACATGTTTTTCGTAGTCAAATATGTTTTATAAATTTATTTAACTTATAAAAATGTTAAAAGTATAAAGTGGACTTGATTTTGTCAAATGATGACTTACAAATGCTATGAAAACAAGTGTTTGCCTAAATCTGTTAACTACATTTATTTTTAGTAATGAAAATGAAGAAATATATATATAGTTCCAAAGCTCAGGCAAAAATCTCATTCTGAAATTGGATGATTATCATCAGCAAAATTAGCACAACGACGTCATCTACTAACTTATCTGATTTCTTTGCAAAACCTGGCTAGTGGCGAAGAATCAGCCACCTGTCATGTAGATTACTCTAAGCAAGCAATACTCAAGTACTGCTTCAGTCTGGACAGCCAGAGTGGTGTTTTATGCTGTGTAAAAGACTTCAAACGTTAAGGAAAACTATATAGAATAATCTGAATTTCTGTGAAATTTTAATAGGAAATGCCATCACAACAAAATAAAGCAACATAAATGGAGGTCAGGATTTAGGGCAGTAAAATTAAAATCTCCTGTGGCCGAGGAGGCCTGAGCTATGGGACTAACACTGTATCAGTAAAATGAGGTTCAGAAACATTGTGAAGGAGTTGAGGAACAACCATCGAGCATTTTTAAAAGTAAAATGATAAAGTCAATATTGAAAGAGAATTTGCATGGTAATTGGCTGGAAATGTGAGTTAAGCCTGAGCACTTATATTAACTGAGCATTGAAAAAGCCAAAGTGAGTAGTGGTAAGGCTTCTGACTATGGTGAGGGCATCACATTGAAAATAAAATAAAAATCCAAGTATATTTGAAAGAAAAAGGGGTGTTTGATGTCTACCAGCACCTTGGCATGAAGAACAGGTAAAAGTTAGAAGTGACTCATAGTCTGCTTTGAAGCCTGGGGGAATTATGATGCCATCAATAACCGCAGGAAAATGTAGAAGCTGAGGAGGGGAGAAGGCTCAGGTTGAAATCATGTTAAGAAGGCTCAGTAGCAATGAGCAGGTGGAAGTCAGAAATGGGATTCATTTGTAGAGAACAGACAAAAAACCAGAAAGGTTAAAGGGTGGATATTCTATATTATATTTAATTATTTCTTGGCTTTTGACCTCTTAGTCAGGCATAGTCTGGAGTTTGTATTTTTTCCAAAACACAAATTGTGAAGGTTAGATTTCTTATTCAAGAGCAACTGTTGATTTTTTTTCTAGTGAATAATCACACATTTACATAGCCAATGTAGATGAAAATAAAAGGCTAGCATTCACATTCTATTTACTTGACCTAGCTATTTTTAATTCATGTGTTAGGATTTCATGGACTTCTGAGTTAAAATCTAAAAACAACATAATTTGTATACAAGTTGAAAAACTGCCATGTGATTATTGTTTTACCTATAATTCAATGGAATTTGGACTGTGGTTAAGAATTTGAGTGAATGGTGGGTGGGATGAGAAAGGATGCTAATTTACTTTTAAGCCACTTAGATTAAAATTAATATTGCTTTGCTAGGATAGGACTAAACATGTAAGAATTCATTTAGGAATTAAGCCATTGCAAAGAACTGTAATTTGTTCGACACTTCTTTTTACTCTTGAATTCTAACAAGACACATTATCATAAATGATTACTTACTAAAGGACAGCGAAGTTTAAAAAAAAAGGAAAGGGGAGTACCTGGGTAGCTCAGTCAGTTAAGTGACCATCTATTGATTTCAGCTCGTCAAGATCTCAGGGTGGTGGGATCAAGTCTCATGTGAGTTTCTGTGCTTTGTGCAGAGTTTGCTTGAGATTCTTGCTCCCTCTCCCTCTGCCCTTCCCCCTCTTGTCCATGTGCTCTCTCTCTCTCTGAGATAAATAAACCTTAAAGAAAAAAACAAAAACAAAAAAACCCAAAACAAAATCCCAAATCTCTCTGCCTAGATAGTGCTTTTAAAGAAAAGAAGTATTGGAATGATTATATATGGGTCAGTGTAGTAGTCTCTTTAAGGGAATCCTGTAACTATTACTGTTTATATATCAAAAGAAGTTCCTCACTTTTATAGCTTGTCAAGATACTGCTGAATAGAATCATATTGTTTTTGGAATAGACATTTTCAAAAAATTACTATTATTATTGTTACTATTATTTTATTTCCACTGCCCTTTATTAAACCAAAAGCATATTTGGAAGTCCAATACTTAAAGCAGACAACACTCTTGCAGCTATAAAGTGAGGCTGGGAGTGCAGAGCCTGGTTCACCTGATGCTTCCAGTCATTTGGCCATAGCCACCCTGTTGGGCCTCAGCCACTCTTGGCTTGGCCTTTCTAATCTAAGGGCCATTTACATGCGAAAACATTTTAGGACTGCCCACATTGCAGTAGTGATAATTTTAATGTCTACTGATGAATAGGCCAATGAATTTTTATATTGAATACATATGTTCCAGGGATTTTTCAGTCTTTGGGTAGGAAGCCTCTTCCCACCCTAGGGCAATGTAGTGCAGGCAAATGCTCCCATGAACAGTAACTAGCTGCATTCATCTGATTCCCTATCCTTGCAGGTACTTGGCTACCATGATACTCTTTTAATAATTGGAGTAGGCTGAATAATGGCCCCAAATACATCCACATTCCCCGGAAACCTGTGAATGTTACGTTAGAGGCAAAAGGGACTTCTCAGATGTGATTAAATTAAGGCTCTTGAGATGAGGAAATTATTCTGGATTATCATGGTGGACCCTAAACATAATCAGAAGGGTCCCTAGAAGCAGGAAACAGATGAAGATTTGACTAGAGAAGAAGAGAGGGAACTCGATGACAGAATAAGAGGTTGGAGTGATGCAAGGAAGGCATCACCAACTACAGCACAGATGTCCTCCAAAAGCGGAAAAGGCAAGGGAAGGGAACTTCTCCTAGAGCCTTCAGAAGGAACCAGCCCAGTGAAGCTAGCTTCAGCCTCTGGAACTATTAGAGAATCAATCTGTGCTGTTTTAAGCTGCCAAGTCTGCGGTAGTTCGTTACAGCAACCATAAGAAGCTAATGCAATATTTTCATAATCATGCAATAATAAAACTAATAAGCATGCATCATTTATATAATAAAAGGCTTGCCCATTAAAAAAAACAGTGATGTATTTCACTAGTGTGGCAATTTACAGTTTTTGGTGGTTTTATATTATTATCTCACTTGATTCTCAAAATCATTCCATAAAGTAAGCAGGAAAGATATTATAATCATTTTATTTATGAGGACACTTAAACTTGGGGAGCTTATACAACTTGCAGTAAAAAGATGTTCATTGACTCTTTGCCTAGTGTTTCCTGCCTATACAGTCCTGCTTCTTTAGAAAGAACTTGGAAAAAGATGTGTAACAAGTTATATAGACCACATTTATTTAAGGGCAGACTATTGCCTCCTCTTAACTAGGAAAATAGAAAATTCATCACAAAGAGAAAACCTTCTATGTTAAATTCATGTTGAATAGCAGCTTACTGATTGGTAAATGCCAGGTCCTTTCCACGCAAGAAAGAATTGGTCAGAATATTAATCTGAATTTATATTACTTAACAGGAGTGTACAGTTTAACATGGAACACAACTAAAGATTTATAAAATGAGACCATAAATAAATATTTTCAGAAGTAATTAAGTTAATCTTAAATGTATGGACAGCTAAATCGAAAGAATGAAAAACAACATTAAAATATATGCCACAAATGTTCATTTTTAGGGATGTTTTTGTATTTCTAAAAATCATCCAAGGAGAGATATGAATTTAGAAATTAGAATGAAAGTACATTTTTAGAAGGTATTAAAGAGATTATAACTATGTCCAGCTTTATTTTCATGCTGTGTCTGCAATCTCCAGTAGGGAAGCTGATAACATGCCTATCACCAAGGCTTACTTTCTCATTTTCCATGGTCAACATGATAATTACCATAAAGGCAAACATGAGTGAGTATAGGTAATTCAACAGGTAAAGCATACAGTATAAAGTCTATACTGTAACTATGCAAATGCCATCATCTCAAAACCTCAAGCAAATATTGATTAAGAGTTTTAAGCTCTTCAAAGGGTTGCTGGAGCAAAATGAATAAGCGTAGGAGCTTTCTAGAGGTTGTTTTTGCCTCAGGTGGGTTTTTGGAACTGAGTGATTCCATACTTCTCAAAGAAGGCAGTGCATTAAATAGCTGAAAATGGTACAGGAAACAGCTCAGAGAAACTTTAAAAATGAGAGCTAAAAATTATTTCATTTTTCTGAAAATGAATAAACTCAGTAGAAATTCATTTAAATTTAACCTTTACATTATTAACTAGAATTCATATTTTATTTTAGTTCCTTTCATATAATTCAGATCGGCCATGATGCATCACTTAAAGGAGACAAAGGAAAGGTGATTTGATAGGACATTATTGGTAAGCTGATTTTATTGAGTCCTTCGCAAATTGGTTAAGCTCACCATGTAGTGTTAGACCTGCATACATTAGCGATCAAGCCCTGCATTTTACACCGGAAGAAACAGAGGCCTAGAATCACCATCCATGCTGTTAATCAAATTAAAAACCCAAACAACAAACAAAACCAAAGGATTCTTCATATACTTAAAAGCAGTTTGTTAGCAGTTTGCCACTTGAAAAAATTCTCAAGTCTGTCTACTATCTTCTCTCAAAACTTCATGGCCTGAGCTACTATTTTCTCTCATTTGGAATACTCCAATAGCCTATTACTTTTGTCTTCCATCATTCTTTCTCCTTGCCCTCTTCTTTATTCTCTTCATAAAACCAGAGTGACTTCTTTGAAGTTCACATATGATCAGATCACTTCCTACTGAAACGATTTCAGTGGCTTCCCATTGGTCTTGGGATGAAGAATGAGCTCTCTCACTTGAACCCTGGCTGCTTCTCATCTCAGATTTTGCCTCCCATCCAGCCACATTGGTCACGGCTTTGCAGACACACATTCCTTCTGCACATGCTCTTCACCTACAAGGTTTTCCCTGCCCCAGTCTAAGTCACTCCCTTAGAACCCCAATGGGGCAAAGCTTCCTACAGCAAGCCTTCCTTGACTTTCTGACGTGTTTTAAAAATCTCCGTCACAGACTCTCATGTGACATGTACCTTTCCTTTATGGCACTTAAGACAGTTGTAATTTCACACTAATATGTATGGTATAGTCTCTCCTTGCGAGACTGTAAGTTCCAGAAATGACAGTGTCCATATCCTCATTTTTCTCACCACTAGTGCTCAAAGCCAATCACAATATATAAAGAATAAAATTCTAAAAGTGAGCTGACAAAATGGAAAATATACAGTGGTCTTCCAACTACTTCAGCAGTAGACATATTTCATTAAAATCTCACAGAAATTTCTAGAAAATAAAGAAAATAAGAGTGACATACTAATAGTATACACTATGGTTTTATAGCATTTAGGTAAAATGAAGCCATCAAAAATGTAGATATTTGGGAAACCACAAAATATCTTGGGAAGTAACCAAAAATTTGAATTAAATGTTGTATTTTAAAAAATCAAGCGCAAATGAGTCTTAACATCCATTTTATCTTGCAATTTTGTTTTGACTAATTGAACAAAGAAAAATCCAAGTATATCTAGATAGACAGCTGCAGCAATAACAGCTAACATTCTATTCACAGGATGCTTTTCATTTAAAATGTAGCAGAATCCTGGATAGCAGCTTTATTTTTTTTTCCCCCACAGCTCAATCAATAGCAACCTCTAATAACTTCTTACATCTTCTGATAGGTGAAACATTTAGAATGAGTAGAAGAATAGTCTCCTCAGCTAGGTTATAACTTTTTTTGGTGAAAAAAAATTTTAAATATATCTTAAAATATTATAAATTGAGTGGTTTTTAAAATTAAATCTCAGTTAGGTCAGTGGCATTTGTCTCAGATGTTCTCAGAAATCAAGGCACACAACATTTATTCTGTTTGTCGAGCTGAATCCAGAATCCATTCACTAACATTTTTGCTGTAACAATGTATTTTAACATTCCAATCCCCCACTGCCAAAAAGAGCTTATGAAAAAATAAAAATATCTAACCTATTCCAGACGTATTGCACAAGTGGGTTTGGGAGAGGTGGTGTGTTGGAGCTATTAAGCACATGGGTTGTTTTCATCAGCAAAAATAATGATTTTTGTATCCTAGGACATATTTAAACCCCTACCTTGACTGTTGGAAATATTTCTGGAAAAGTCTGCTGTTTAATAAGATTGTTAATACATTTGACAATTCTGTGACATTTCCCAAAACTGTTTTTGAAAGATGCTGGCTTCTATCATTTCTTTGCAACATGTAGTGGTGACTTGAACACATGTAGGCAATAGCTTCCTACTGGCCATCCCGGCAGCTGTTGACCCCAGTGCTTCACACTGTCAGTACAGATGTCACCGCGTCTTTGCCAGCATCCTTTATGGAGTGATAAAAACAGATCCAAACAGTAGACAAAAAGTCCCCCTGTTGTCTAAGTGTCGAGTGTTTAAAGTAATACATCCTCCTCACCTGCACCCGCATGTACAGTTTAAAGCAAGAAAATGGAAATCAGAAATACCTATATTTGCATTCAATAGAACTGTGAATATGGCAGTTATGAATCTCAGCCCATAAATTCAAGTGCACAAGAATATAAATATTTGATTTAACAATTTCTACTCCAAGCCCCCATTTACTACAGTGGAAGTAGCTTAACCAGTTAATCGAGTGCTTCTTTTTAACCTTGGACTTGTCTGAAGTTTCTCAGGACGTTTAGATCCGCCCTTCCTTGTACTTGATCTTTGAGCTCCATGAGGGTTAGGAGCTGCAATAGTCCACTTCCCTTTTCGGATCCTGTGAGTACTTCTGCTCCCTCCAGGCCTGTAAGGCTAGGGCAGAGGAATCTGCACATGGGAAGCTATATACTCTTGCCACCAAGACACAGTTCTCAAAAGTCATTCCCTTGTCAGGAGTCCTCCTGCCTCGCTGGCACTCACCATGGGTCTTAGGGCTCAGGTCTCCTCTCTCCACTAACTCCCTGCTCCCATCATTTCTTCATTTTTCCTTCCTGCCTGGGGTCACTTTTTTTTTCTTAAACTCTAGGAACAGAACACCTTCTTTTCTATCTGCGTCTTAAGAAAAAAACAACCCACAAAACTCAAATCTCCCAAGTTTTATAAGGCTATGATTTCTAAAATATGTATTCATTTAGTTAATAAGTACCTACAAACCTGAGTGCCTGGGTGACGTAGTTGGTTAAGCGCCTGCCTTTGGCTCAGGGCATGATCCCAGGGTCCTGAGATTGAGCCCCACCATGGGCTCCCTGCCCAAAAGGGAGTCTGCTTCTCCCTCTCCCTCTGCTGCTCCCCCTGCTTGTGCTCTCTTGTTCTCTTTCTTATAAATAAATAAATGAATAAATAAAATCTTCTAAAAAAAATAAACACTTACATACCTACTAAATGCCAATCACACTTCTCTAGCAGTTTAGCAGTAAGCAAAATGACAATGTCTCTGCCCTCATGGATCTAACATTCTTGCGGAAAATAACCCAGAAAATAAGCAATTTAACAAATAAATATTAATTATGTTCTCTGATAATGTGAAATTCTATGAAGATAAAGCAATATAAGTGGGTACATGGAGATGAGCTCTTTGAAAAAAATAGTACCTGAGCAGAATGCATGAATGAAATAAAGAATTTGGGGAGAAAAAATTAGTTAAGTGTAGTGGCCTTGGTGTAGGCTGGACTTGGGTAATTTTAGGAATAGCGAGGGGCGCCTGGGTGGCACAGCGGTTAAGCGTCTGCCTTCGGCTCAGGGCGTGATCCCGGCGTTATGGGATCGAGCCCCACGTCAGGCTCCTCTGCTATGAGCCTGCTTCTTCCTCTCCCACTCCCCCTGCTTGTGTTCCCTCTCTCACTGGCTGTCTCTATCTCTGTCGAAAAAATAAATAAAACCTTTAAGAAAAAAAAAAAAAAGGAATAGCGAGAAGGCCAATATAGTTGGAGCTGGGAATGGCAGGGAAGAATGGTTATAAGATAAAAACCAATGTGGACCTAATAGCGTTTTTATATTTTTCTATCATCTTCCATTTCCATAGTTAGCACTGGGGTGATAATGGGAAAAGAGAAAAAAATTTGAAATAGAAACAGAAAGGAAAAGGAAATATTCCAAATGTTATCTGGCTTAACAAAGATCCATATAATTTCAGACTTTGGAAAAATGCATCAGTCTTGTTGGATGATCATTCTTGGAATCCTTTCTGCTTTGGGTTATCTGACAGTGGTACTAACTCTGTTTCCCTCCCAGCCAATACCTAGCACATATTTGTTGCAATGTTAGTTATCCAGGATTTAAATACCTTTTTTCCTAATTGTATCTGCCTCTCTTTCAAATGTTATGAGTTTAACTCACCTTATCTGTTACTTAAACCTTTTTTTTAGTGATGTTAAGCTGTTAATAAGCATGAAGGAAGCAGAAGCTCTAATTGTTTACATTCTTTTTTGAGAGAGAGAGTGCAAGCCAGCATATGAGCAGGGACAGGGGCAGAGGCAGAGGGAGAGACAGAATCTTAAGGAGGCTCCATGCCCAGTGCAGAGCCCAGTGTGGGGCTCAATCTCATGACCTTGAGATCATGACCTGAGCAAAATCGAGAGTCAGAGTTTTAACCAACTGAGCCACCCAGACGCACACTTTGCAATCTTTCTTTTATGGTTCAAAATTGTATGTAACTTTGCAGGAACCACAACGCTAATGTGTAAAAATGGACAACATAAAATTCTTTAGAACTTAGACAGTATTCACCTGTATTTATGTAAACACAAAAGACAACTTTATTGTCTTTGAGTGAATTCACATAAAATTTTTGAGGCTACCCCTTTAGTTCATTACTATTGTTGATGTGGTTGGTATTGGTAGAAGTAACACTCATTGAGAGTATAGTAAAAATTGTCCTTTGATCTCAAGTCTGCTTAATCATGTCAGAGTCATTGATCACTATAAAATCTTATTTTCAAATTTCTTGCTTTTAAGGGATGATAGAATCTACTTTTAAGAATGATTGTGCACCACACTTAAAAACAACATTTGTAAACATAAATTTAGGCAGAATGTTTATCAAAAACATAAAATTTATATATCCTAAAAGTATAATAAACTCCCAAACCATTTATAATACCTAATGCAGCATTATTAAGACATAGTAAATTATATATTCACTTGTTACTATGTAATTCTCCAGAGTATGCATGGAGTTTGCCTGGCATTTAATTAAGTCCATTTCCTGTCTGTCTTAAAAGAACACTGGCTTGCAGAAAGGAATCATGCAGACCCAAGTAAAAGGAATGATATGTGCAAAGCTACAAACTTCTTACTTGATGGTACACAGAAAAAATAAATGTATGCTCAGGGATGGCAACAAATTTTATCTGGATTATACAAAAATGGGTTACACTGCCAACAAAAGTTAACCATAGTCAATGTGTTAACAGATGCTAAAGCCTACATTTGTGTGTGTAGTTTACTCATAATATTTTCAAATATTTAAATATGTTTTTAACATGAAAATGATGGGGCGCCTGGGTGGCTCAGTCTGTCTGACTCTTGATTTCAGCTCAGGTCATGATCTCAGGGTTGTGGGATCAAGCCCAGTGTCGGGCTCCATGTGAAGCATGGAGCCTGCTTAAGATTCTCTCTCTCCCTCTCTCTCTGTCCCTCTCCAGCCCCTCTCTTTTCTTTCTCCTTTCCTCTTGAGAAAAGTGCAATCATATATTTGTAGAGTATTTGAAGCTCAATCAAAAGTTTGAAACTTATTACACAATGGTCTGAATATAATAAAAATGGTCTGAATATAATAAATGGTCTGAATGGTCTGAATATAATAAAAAAACAAAATGATACATGAACTACTGGCCTATACAATCTGATCAATTTTGTAAACAAATAGAAAATAAATGGTATGGACTGAGTGAAAGGAAAACATTTATTAACTCCACATTTTTCAGACATCCAACAAATTCCAACAGGCTCAACGTAGAGTCAGAGCCAAGGACATCATAGAAAATGCTTAGCAGCACAAGCAAAACCATCGGAACCAGATCAGAAAGCAGTAAAAAACACAGTAAGCCTGACTTGGAATATTGTATATAACTGTGACTTCTCTTGAAGAAGGGTGTGACAGAGTTGCAGAAGCCTAGGGAAGACTACTTTTAAATAATCAAGCAGCAGGGGCACCTGTGTCACTCAGTCTGTTATGCATTCCACTCTTGATTTCAGCTCAAGTCATAAACTCATGGTTCTGAGATCAAGCCCCAAGTGTCAGGCTCCGTGCCCAACAGGGAGTCTGCTTGAGATTCTTTCCCCCTCCCTCTCTGCCCCCCTCTGTTTGTCCCCCTGCTCGCATACGCACTCTCTTTCTCAAATAAATAAATAAATAAATAAATAAATAAATAAATAAATAAAATCTTTAAAAAAATTACTCATCATATCAGGAACCAGGAAAATCTCAAACTGAATGAAAAAGGACAATCAATAAATGCCAACACTAAAATAACAGTGATATTAGAATCAGCTAACAATGATTTTAAAGCATCTATCCTAAAAATATTTCAATAAGCAATTATGAATATGCTTGAAAAAAGTGAAAAAAAAAAGTCTCAATAAAGAAATTGAAAGTCTAAGCCAAGAAATAGAGGCAATGAAGAAGAGCCAAATAATCCTTACCTACGGGGGGGAAAACTGCCAATGACAGCAGATTTCTCATCAGAAGCAATGGACGCTAGAAGGAAGTATTATCTTTTTCGGGAGCTAAAAGGGAAGAATTGTCAACCAAGATCCTATATCCAGAAAAACATCCCTCCAGAATGAAGGAGAATTCAAGACATTATCAGATGAAGGAAAACTAAAAGAACTTTTCATCAGAAGAATTACTCTAAAAGAATGGCTTACATTCTGTAAGCATAAATGAAAGAATAAACAAAGTTATCTTGAAACATCATGAAGGAAGAAAGAATACTGCAAGAAAAAAATACGGATAAATATAATAGACTTTCATTCTCTTAGGTTTTCTAAATTATGTTTCATGGTGGAAGCAAAAATTATAACACTGATGTGATAAATATATATAGAGGAAATATTTAACACAACAACCTGTTATGCTCATACAACCTGTATATACATGTTTATACCATTTTTATTCATAATAACCAAAATCTAGACACAACACAGATGTCTTTCAGTGGATTCATGGTTAAACAAACTGTGGTACATTCATATTATGGAATACTTACCATCGGTAAAAAGGAGCAAATTATTAACATAAGCAACAACCTGGATACATCTTCAGGAAATTAAGCTGTATGAAAAAAGCCAATCTTCAAAATGATACATACTGATATGAAGCTATTTATGCAATTTTCTTGAATGACAAAATTTTAGAAATAGAGAACAATTAGGTCTTGCCTATAATTAAAGAAAAGGTGTGGGATAAAAGGAAATGGGTATGTCTTTAACAGAGCACCATGATGAGTGATGAATCACTAAATTCTACACTTGAAAGTAATATTACACTGGATGTTAACTCACTGGAATTTAAATAAAAACTTGCAAAAGAAAAAAGAAAGCACCACGAGGGATCTTTGTTTTGATGGAAATGTTCTGTACTGATTCTATTAATGTCAACATCCTTGACATGATATTGTATTATAGTTTTGTAAGCTGTTACCCTGGGGGAAAACTAGGTAAAGACTACAATGTATTAGTACAATACTCTGTATTATTATTTCTTACAACTGCAATATGAATCTACAATAATCTCAAAATAAAATGTTTAATTCAAAAATTAAGATGAAATACAAATGTTTATAAAATGACTATTCTCACATATTTTTATGCTTGAATTTCATTAGAATGGATTTGATGTCTGCCTGACAGCCACACACAAACAATAAAATATCAAGAGGTGGTTTTTCATTGTTCAGGACAATTACAATGAGATAGATTACAATTTTTATTTGTCTAAGTTTTAGCTGCCAGAATTCAACTGCTAAGGTCCTGAAATTTTAGCAAATTATTTTCTGGAAGAATTTGTCTATCAGTAAAAACTGTCTCTTTATTTATTTAGTATTTGTTAGGATAAAATAAGATTTTCACCTTAGAAATTTAAACGTCGGCATTTCTTATGGTGCCCGAGTGGCTCAGTTGGTTGAGCCTCCAGCTCGTGTTTTCAGCTCAGGTCATGATCTCATGGGTTGTGAGATCAAGCCCCATGTCAAGCTCCAGGCTCTGCCCTCAGTGGGGTCTGCTTGAGATTCTCTCCCTCTATCCCCCCCTACTCATACACAAATGCACTCTTTCTCTCTCTCTAGAATAAATAAATAAATCTTTTTAAAAAAATATCAGCATTGTTTTGTGCAGAACTTGCGTTTATAAAAAAAGGCAATAACAAAAAAAAGCAATAACATTTTTTCCTAATAAAGGACGTCATCCATACTTAGCTTTATCTTGCATATTTTCTAGGAATAAATAAAAACAAATTATATTTGAACTAGTCACAGATCTGTGGGGCTAGGGGAGACCTTTCAAAGTCATTCAACCATACCCTTGTTCCTCACTTTCCAAATTACAGGAAAAAAATTAGTGATTCCAGTAATGAACAATGCAATGAACAAAATTTTCTTTCTATGCAAAATACATACATCTGGAGAAATGATACAGCACTGGTCCTGCCTTATAAAGAAAAGAGCACTCCCATTCCAAATGTTTAGCAGTGTGTCTATAGGTATTTGTGGATGTATCTTGTATCTTCTCTATGCAGGTGTTTATGTATACATCATATCTTCTCTCTCTCTCTCTCTCTCTCTCTCTCTCTCTCTGGGTATATTTCATTTGTAGAAATTTCTCTGTGCTTTCCCAAAACTCAGATGAGCTGCCATAACTACAAAGGTGAAGTAGAGACCTAGTGACACTTTGTTTCATAGGAATGCTGTTTGCCTCATAACACAATGGGCTCTACTGTAAAATAAGAAAAAAAAATCCTTGGGGCTCCCATGTGGTGCAGTCAGTTAAGGGGCCAAGTCTGGGTTTCAGCACTCAGCATGAAGTCGGCTGGGGTTTCTATCTCTTCCTTTCCTTCTGCCCCTCACCCCCGCTCTCTCTCCTTCTTGCTCTCTCTAAAAATAATAACTCAAACTTAAAAAAATTTTTTTTGAACAATAAAGCCATAATCTTAAAATCCCACCTAACTTTTCAGGCTTTCTTTGTACCCAAGTTCATCAGAGCACTGAAAGTGGGATCTGACTTCCAATGAAAATATGTGGAAACAATAATCATAACATCCTAGTGAAAGCTCTTTTCTTCCCTTAAGGCTTTCTTTGCTTTGCCTTCCTTTATTTATTTTTTTTTTCTTATTAACAACAACTAACAGAAAAATGAAATAAACGTTTTTTTGCTTTCTTGGCTAAAGAGAGACCAGGGGCGCCTGGGTGGCTCAGTCGTTAAGCGTCTGCCTTGGGCTCAGGTCATGATCCCAGGGTCCTGGTATCAAGCCCTGCATCAGGCTCCCTGCTCAGTGGGAAGCCTGCTTCTCCTTCTCCCACTCCCCCTGCTTGTGTTCCCTCTCTCGCTGTGTCTCTCTCTGTCAAATAAATAAAAAAGCTTTGAAAATAAAAAAATAAATTAATTAATTAAAAAATAGAGAGACCAGATTCTTTTAAAAAATGCTTTCCTCATTTCAAATTTTTCCATACACGGTAGTTCTATCATCAGTTGTTTTGCTGGTGCTAATTTCTAAAAATTGTTCTAAAGAGTTAAATTATATGGGAAACCACAGTCATAAATATAGTAAAAATGTGATTATGATTTCTTAATGTTGTTTTAATTTGTAATAGGGCATTACGTCTCCTTTTTGTGTGGGTGAATTTTCATTGGCAATATGCAAAAACTACTGGAAAATTTGTATTATCTTTCTCATATCTAAATAATTTTAGATTGATATAGCGCTTCCTTAAGTTATTTTAAAGATAATTCATTAGCTTTTTCACCACCATTTTGAAGAAGAAAAAGGATAATATGTTTCCTTTGATTATCTAACCATTTATTGTTATTCCTATATTCTCTAATTACAAAAAGGTAGTATCTTAAAAGCATTGTACTTTTCAATTAGAGGGGAAAAATAAGAAGGGAAAAGTCAGATAAATAATTTTGCCCAAAAAAGAAGTTTAGAAATAAGATTGTTAATAGAAAACAACATATCATTCCATGCATCCTAGCAACCAGAGCAAAAAGGAAAATGTTACGAATTTCTTAAAGAATTATACTAGTTCACCAGGGTAAAAATAAAGCTGTAATACAGAAGCATTTGTGATGTGAATGTGCTAGAAATCATTACTTTCAGTAAATCTTTCATGAAATCTACAGAAACATTCTTTCTATGCACTAGAGATTTTCTTATTTTAGATTTCAGGGGATGTATGCAAAAGCTTTATTCAGAACTATCCTGTGTTAGAAGCAGAGCTAAAATTGTGAACCTGATCTTTCAATTCTGATGTTGTGTCCTGTTACTTAGACACAGCCTAGACTCCCACTATTCCCTTTTAGAGAACCAGCTCAACTCCATGAAGGTGAAAAAGTAGGTGTTGTTTAGGATCATTATATCAGCTGGGCCATTGGATCCTGTGGTTGGACTTGTTTAACAAATCAGAAAATTGGCTATAATGAGATGCTTTAGATACTCATTTTTTTGCCTATGTCTAAAATTCCTGTATAGGGAAATAGAAACTTATTTCACTATTAAAGTAATACACATAAAAGTAAATTTTTTTTGATTGACAGTAATAATTGCCTCAATATTTCACTAAGTTTTGATGGAAAATTGATAGCAGGAAGGTGATTTGGGGGTGACAAAGAAAAAGTAAACAAGATAGAAAAAGACTCTGTGGTCAGAGTCATCTAAAAAAAATCAGCTGGGTTCTTATTTTAAAGTACAAATTACTAAATCGTATCTTCAAAGGTTCTGCTTTATTATGTTGGACTAGGTTTTAAATGTCTCTGTATCTAACAAGCGAACTTCTAGGGTGACTCTGCTTTGGGCTGTCAGTGGACCTCATGCAAAGAGGCCATCAATGGGAGGAAGAGCCAGAAGCAAAAGCCATTTTGACAGCAGAATAAACAGGTGCAAATGGGCTCCGGGTGCTCTGTAGTGGCCAATCACAAAGAGTCGATCTTCTCAAAGTACATTAATTAGGGGATATTTCAAATAAACATTGTATACCATAAAGCATCCTTTTGAAGTTGAAACTGTGTTCAACCTTCTGTTTAACTGCTAATCTTTATGAATGCTTACTATGTGCCAATTTTCTGAGTGTTTTTCATGCATTGACTCTTTAATCCTTGGATTAATAACCATGAATTTGCCTCTCAAATATCATTTAATGAGAGAGATGTATTTTAATTTAAGAAAGCACATATATCTAATAACATATGCCTTGAAATCTGAGTAACATAAACAACCTACCAGATATTAATTTCACAATGTATTTTATTGTTAACTAAGTGCCAGAACAGCCTTAAAGTCCAAGTTTGAGGGCTTCATGTTGTCATCATATACTCCTATAGGAGAAGCAATAAGGTATTCTATAATACACTCATCATCATTCTGTTATTGAGAAGAGAAAAAAACAAAAATAAATAAGTAAAGAGGAAATGGAGGGACTTAACATATGCAGAAAAAATAACTCAAAAGGCAGCAAAAACTAATGAGGTAAAATGACCTAGTTACAAAATCAGCATAGTAAAGATTGATGGACCCTCTTTTTGTTTTTTGCCAAAAGCACTAAGTGAAAAGGTAGATTAGAAATAAAACCAAAAGACATCAGCTAACTGATAGAATCATTTTGATATTATACAGTGAAATAAAAAATCTCCATAATTTTTGTAGTTGCTCAAATACTTTTGAATTAGCTTCACTATATCAAAGGCTTTAGATTTGTTGACATTTATTTTTCACATATCTTTTATCAATTTGTATTATTTTTAAACACACCACAATCTGTGGTATAGGTTAATCTTACTACTTGAAAGTTCTTTGTAAGGGAATTTTCATTTCCTAATGAAAAATATTCTGAGCCCTACATAATGCAAGAAAATTATATTGCAATTACAATTATAGAACATTTTAAAATTCATTTTAAATTTTAAATGCTTAGTCTAAGATTACTTTTATATATCAAAAAAAGGTTAAAATATCTATTCCTTTGTATAAATTTGTTTTGTTATTCAATAGTTATGAGAGAGAAAAAAGCAAAACAAAACAAAAAGGAAACTGGTAGGATGAGGGAAAAAAATTCCAGTTCTTGAATATGTTATGTATTAATATCATATCTCCATGTGTAATCTTTTGGATATAAACCTTTTTTTTAAATTTTTCAAATTAAAGTTATTGCCTAATGAAATATTTTGTTTGGTGGGCAAGGAAAAATTTCATTATGAAGATTTTAAAGTATAATTTTTTTAAATATAAATAAATCATTTTCAAACTAATGTATATTTAAGAAAATACTTGTTTCTTTAAGATCTTTTCATTTAGTCCCCGAAAATGTCTTTTATTATCTCTGTAACTAAATTAAATCTACTCAAATTAATATCTTTTAAATAAAATGAAATCTCAGATTTTTTTTTTTTTTTTTGGAAGTTACTGGGCAGTACATAATTTTCAGTCTGTCAGTCAAGGCCAGTTTTATATTTTGAAGAGAAGAGTGGAGTTTGTTAAACGATGGTAGATCCCCAACATTTTGTCATTTCATATTTTGCATCATATTTCAGCTATATGTTTATAAAGCTTGAGACAAATTTATGTTAAAAAATAAATATCATTCCAGTAAAATGATTTTTAAATATTAAAAAAAAACCTGAACATTAAGGATTAAACTAACTTTAATGCACCTGAGAGTCTTTAAAATATTTTTGGGGGGGCTGAAAGAAGTCATTTTTTGGATAATCATTCTTTTGAAAATGTCTTTTTAAACTGTTCGATAAATATCATGCAAAATAATATTAAATTATAAAAATGATTCAAGATACATATTTAAAAATTTTCAAGTTTCCTCTAAAGTTGACAATGATAATATACTTTCTCGTAAGATTGGGAACATAACATTTTTTCAGGTATGCACATTTTACTTACTTTTTTTTTTTTTTAATTTCCAAAGTGTCACTGAAAAAAGATTTTCATCCAATTACTGAAGACAAAAATGGCAGGACTAAGGGAGTTGTTGCCTTGAGAAGGCTTGGCGTTGAACCATTCTGCACTTCATTATCCTCTAATCAAGCAGTCAAGTTTCCTCACCTCTAGAATTCACATTCTGCTGATTATCATTTAAATACATTAATTGGTTACACTGTAATTTCTGGCTAGACCGGTATGAACAAAGAACTGTTACTGATGGCTCATTCACGGTTTTACTCCCTTTTGTGTAGTTGGCTAAGAGATTCCCTCCAGATTTCTCTATCATCACCTACACAGCTCTCCCACTGGCTATAAAATACTGCAGCAGCTTGTAGGTAATTGATCAGACAAGTGAACTGTAAAATATTCATTTTCTACTTCAACAGCCAGATAAATCTCTTGGGAAGAGGATGAAAATATTGCTTATGCACATCAGGGTCGGGAGAGTAATAGCAAGGTTGCTGATAAGCAGGGGTCCACTACACAGCTAATACTTAATTCGGTGCTATGCCAGAGACTGAAAGCATTCAGCATCCCTTTGCCTGAAGCTACAAGTCTCATTATACACTCAACCTGAGGCATCAACATCAGTGCCCTAGTCATGTTGCTCAAAGGATAGTGCTTCCTCTTTTAATTAATCAGGTTCATCTTGGCATAACATGCCAAATAGCCAGTTAACACTTAGCTACTGTAACCAACATGCTAAACACGAAATTGCTAATGAAATGAGAGTTTGTAGAAAAGGTAGCTGTGCAAAGGATGGGAAAGCATGTTGGCTGGATTGGTTGTTTGTTTGTTTGTTTTCACCTTCACTTGGTTTCTTTCCTCTTTGCCAACTTTTCAAATAACTGTCAAGCAGCTTTAATTGGAAGTTGTTAAAAGTACCCTGTACTCAGACTAGTTAAGCTAAAGCAAAAAGTAGTACATTATTTTAATCCTTTGCTCTAGGAAAAGAAAAAAAAATACTAAGAGACATTTTCCTTGGTCTTGTCCCTATTTCATATCAGTAACAGCTTTTTAAGGAGTCTCAAATCAGTGAAATATAAACCTGAAATAGTTATTTTTTTCTACAATCATCACTTTCACCAGAGCTTTGGTATGTTTTCCTTTCCTGTCCTGTAATGGAATCTCAGGCAGATTTTAAAAGTAGTCCAGAAACTTTGGTCATTAAAATGTAGTGAACTTTATAATTTAAATTATAAACTTGGTTTCAAAATCATCTATTTCTCTCTCTGTAGCAAAGGCCTGGGTCCTTCCCTCTTTCCACTGAGGCCTGGGTTCTCCAATGTAGATGAACTGGGAAGGAGAAGGAGGATTGGCCACAGTCTCACTGTTCCCTCCTATTTCTTGGACTTAATGACTTACTCTGATGAAATACAGATGCTCTCTTTCTGGAAGGTGTCCAAAAGATGATTCTTAGAAAAACACTCCATTAGAGATCCTGTGGAATCTCTCCACTAAACACTTCTCTGTTGTAGAAGGTCTGTTCTGGCTCAACTCCTTCCAATAGTCTACTCATCTCCTGCCCTTGGCACATACAGTCTTACTGAGGGAATACCAGCAAGACAGTCCATGCTTTTGTGATGTCTACTTGACTTTTGAAGGGAAACATGCATTCCTTTCCATACGACATTACAGGGCATGTGTAGCTCCCCCACCATCCTTTCTCTCTCTCCACTACCTCTCCTCAGTTCTCTCCCTGGCTCAGACAGTTATAGAGTTTGGATGCTTAAGAAGACATCCAGGTAAGGAGTGGAAAGTTTATCCCCCTTAAACTTCAGGCACTCCTAAGGTCTTTGCTCTGCAGGTCATTTTCTTCCCTCTATACTCTGTTGTCTTGAGATAAAAAGAAGCACTCTCCTCTCCCTCTCTCTCATTAGCAAGGTAATGAGTTTACCAATATGTTGTTTAGGGAAACCTTGCATGGGTCTCTCTGTAAACCTGGACTCTCCCTCTCAGCATCCTCTCTTATGAAGTCAAGAAAGTTGTGGTGGGAGTGAGGGGGTTACTTTAACTCTTAATAAACTATGATAAGTGTTCCTGGTCTCAACTGTTAGCAGTAATCGGTAGTTTGCAAAGTGTTGTTGTTTTTAGTTATGAGTTGCACTGAGAATTCTGGGGCAACAAGAAAAAATTCACTCCATATCATTTTATATATCTAATCTGTGCTAAGAAGCTTAATGGAAAACCAAAAAGCAATCAGAAAATGCCTGCACTGTCTTCCATCTGGCTTTATTCCTTATATAACAAAGGGAAATTGGAAAGATATTTAAAAACAAGAGCTTCTTGTTTAAAATTGCATCTGGCTAGTGGAAGGATCAGAGAATATGAATTTTTCTTCCTGAAAATGGAGTTCTCCTCCAACAGCCTTCTCTTTCTATATGTTTCAAAGTCTAGCTTCAGCACAATAAACATGTACCTACATATTTTTTTTTCTGGTTTGTGTCATTTTTTTATGTTTGTGGATTCAGTGATATTGGAGAAATGAAATACCTTGTAAACATTCTGATACTGGCAGGCTTACTCTATTTTCAAGGAAGAAATCTTTCTTAGCCAACCAATTATATGTTTAGTTCCATTTAACTGTCATCAAAATTAGTAGAAATCACCTCAACATTTTGGCAACAAATAAGAATGGGTGGATAGGGGGATGGGTGGTATATGGATGCATGGATGTAGTTTCCACATCCTCTCCAATTAAGAATATCGAAGGCAGGTATTTGAGGGAAAGAGCCACACTACTTGCGCAGAACCAAAATAAAGAAGGGGAGAATGGATGTTGGTGTGGCAGCCAGCGGTATCTGCTCAAAGGAGATTTGCATTTTGTTCTTCACAACCTTTTATATTTTGCTGATGTTCTACAATATATATGCCACTTTTATAATTATTAAAATAATTAAGTTGATAAATATATTTTTGAAGACCAAAAAATTACAATTATATAGAAGCTTATGTACTGAAAAAAGGGGGTGACACTAAAATGTTAGCACTGCCTAGTTCTAAGTAGAAGCAATTTGAGTACTTTTTCCTTTTTTTCTATTTTTAATTTATTTTTCAATTATTTTATAATTAACATGCAGGTCTTTTCTAATGAGAAAATTAATTATTATTAAAATTAATTTTATTTTTCCAGTAGCTCTTAAAGTGATTAAAATTGTAGTCACATTCTGCAAGTCTGTTGAAGGGGCAGTAGACTACAGCTCAAGACGTATATTGGATATGCCACTATCATGTAGTCAACAGAGTCATGGCCTCCTAGGGGAGACAAATTGAACACTGCAGGTTTTTAATACTAACGCAAGTACATTATAAAGAGATGCAACAGTGATGCTGCAAATAAAACAATTCAAAGTTTCTTAGAGCAGAACAGTTGTGCGGTTGTTAACCTAAGTTATAAATGTTCTCATATATAGTACCATCCGATAATTTGAAATAAATTCTAGAAATAAAAATTGTAACCACTCAATACATTTACTTACAGGACTTTTTAACATGCCTCTTAGAATGTTTTCAGAAACTGTAGAGCCTACATGTCCCTTGAGATTTATTTCCTTTCCACTTATACAATTTTTGATAAAATAACCTTAAAACAACATAATATTTTAACTTCTTCTATAATTCTCAAGTCCTTATTTTTATTGCAGACATTCTTCTTTTTTAATATTTTAAATGGAATATTTAAGTCATACAAAATATAAAAAAAATATAATACTCTAATCCATGTATTCATGTGTCCCTTAAGAAAAATTAAGGTTTCAACAGGACTTCCCGTTTCCAGTTCCTCATATGAGGAGCTCAGAAGTCACCACTTCATCTCCACAAGTAAAAAGTTTAATAGACTGGAAAATCAACAATTCTTCCTGGATCCATAAGAAAAGGGAGGGCACAGGCAAACCACTGCCCCCAAGATCAGAATGACAGTGAGGCATATCCGGGGAGTCACAGCTAACTGGAAGAGAGACTCAGGAGCAGAAACTGCAGGGGGAACTGGTAATTGGTAAGAAAAGCTGAAATGTAATTTGTGAATTGCTAGGGACTTAGTGTGGACAACTCGAAGAGTTACAAAACACATAGGGACCCAGACATAGAGGAGCCCCTGCCATTTTATGAGATTTACCTTGAGGAGCTCAACTGAATTTTCACAGTAAATATCAGAGAAAAATCCTCTCACACTTCCAGCAGGGAGAGAAAGAAAGAAACCATTTCAGAATATGCCAGGGCATTCTATTCTTTTTAACAGGACCTCAGAAGAAAGAAGTTCACAAAACCATAATCTCCTGGGGAATGATAGGAACCTAACTGACCTAGAGAAAGGGAAATCTCCAACTCCAGTCAGCTCTATCCTTCAGTAAGAGATTGGAAATACCAAAGGAGAGCCCACTCTAGCTTTTCTGTCCACCTAAGGGGGGAGAAAAACCTGAGAACATTTGTAACAGTCCAGAGGCATAGGCTCACTAAAAGACAGATCTTATTTTAGGATTATAGAACAGTTCCCCTCCCCTGACACCATATTACCACATACCACATTTATAGGGATATTTACAACAGTTACTTTTGCTCATTACATCATGTCTGAATATGATGAAAAAATTGCAAGTATACCAAAAGGCAAAAAAATAAAATTTAAAGAAATAGCAAGTGTTAGAATCTGACCTGGCAGGGATGCTGGAATTGTCAGGTTTCTATTATTATTCCTCACTTGATTAGTCTTTAGGTTGTTACATGAGAGATTTCAAAACACATTCTTAGTGATTACAGTAAATTACAAATAAACAGATATCTCTTTGACAATACTAGTACCTTAGACTACTTTAATTTTATTTACTCCCTCCAATCCTTTGTGTTATTATTGTTATTTATTTTATTTAAACATGTATTGTATCCCTCATAATATATCATTATTGTTTTGTACGATAAACTATTACCTAGATTGCCCACATATTTATCCTTTCCTCTATTTTTATTTATTTATGCATTTATACTTTTATACATCGTTATGCCTACCAATAATCATTTTAAGAACTCTCCTTAGTATTGTCTCATTAGTGAATGTCTGCTGGTGAAGATTTCTGTTTTTGTTATTTTAAATGTTTCTTTTCACCTTACTCTTTAAAGAATTTCTTCAATAGGAATGAAATTCCCAGTTGGCCGTTTTTATCTTTCAGCAATCTGAAGATACCAGTCTGTTGTCTTTTAGCTTCCATCATTTCCGTTGAAAAATCGGGTTAGATCCTGTTTTTGCTTCTTTGAAGGGAGTGTGTCTTTATTGTCTGACAGCATTTAAGACTTTCTCTTTGTTTTTAATTTTCAACAATTTTGTTATTGTATACCTGACATAGCTGTTTTGAAGTTGCTTTGGGTTGTTAATGGTTCCTCCAACTATGGCTAGCTGTCTAATTTAGAAAATTCTTAGCTATTACCTTTTTAAAAATTATTTCTGCCACTGCCCCCTAATCTCCTTTTTTTTAGAACTGTAAATATATATGTATGTGTGTATATGTGTGTGTGTGTGTGTATAACTTACTGTCTTATCTGTATTATCCTACTTTTTTTCTTCAATTCTTTTTATTCGTTTTTGCTTTCGCCATCATATTTTCTACTGTTCTTATCTATATGTTAATTTTCTCTTTTGCTTTGTCTAATTGTATGTTAAATCTATCTATTCTGTTCTTAATTTTAGTTGCTATATATTTTCCATTTGATTCTATTTTTCTAAATTTCGGTTTTCTGATATATTTTTCAATTTCCTCATCTCTTTTATTCAACTTATCAATAGCAATTATTTTTAAACTGATTTCTTATATCTCCAGTATTTGGAGGAAGTATAGATCTGTTTTTAACATGTTTTTCTTTTGATCCTGTCTACTCATATGTCTAGTAATTTTTGATTGAATATAGTTACAACTTAGGAAAAATAGTTATCTCTGGACAATGTGTTCTTCATTGAGAGATTAACATTTATTTCTGACGGATAGAAAAAAACACATATCTTCTTCATTTAATCAGAAAGGGAGCAGATTCAAGCTGAGTTTCAAAACTTTTAAAGCCTTATCTATTTACACTAAGTCCTATAGTTTCTTAGAGAGTCTCGGTTTGGTGAGCCCTAAGCTCTAGTTTTTATCTCTCCTGAATTGAGAGGGCTGTATGCTTGGTTTATCTTTTCTTCTACTTACCTATAAATTTCCATTCAGGTGCTCAACCTATCTTCCCCTTATGAATCTTCAAATGCCACAAGGCAAAAACTGTTACCAAACTGCTAGGTTAACTTGGATGCATTTCTAATTCTAAGAGATCTTGGTATGTCAAATTTTGATGTTTTAGTAGCTCTCCCATGACTTCAAAGCAACTCATTTTGCATATTATCAAGTTTTACAAAATTCTCTCAGCAAGTTAATCCATCATAGTCAAAAGTAGAGTTTCTCTTGTATTTTTTCTCTCTAACATTTCAAAAGTCACTCTGCAGATTGTCTCCATTGGAATACCTACTGGAGAAAATAAAATGAGTAGATCACCAACCTCATAACTTACAACTCAGAAAAGATTCTTGAAAATAGGGATTACATCTTATTTATCATTGAGATATAGCATTTCTGACATAGAAAATAGTGTACAATAGACACTCAGTCTTTTTGATTAAATTAAATTTCAGTGTTTAAGTGAAAATCCTCATGTTGTTTGCAAAGAATGTCAAGATCATTTTAGCCTGTTCACTGAAGCCTCTCAGAGCTGCTATATGATAACTGTTGATCAATATTTTTGACGGTATACTGGGACTTTCTACTCTAGCAACTTTTGTACTGCACATTTTCCTCACTCAGTCCAACAAAATGCCCTAAATTGATTAATTTCTTTAAAGCCTGTTTTCTCCTATGAAATTAATTTTTGTTAATAATATAATAAGAATCAAGTTTAACTTAAATAATGTAAAGACCATGCTTCAACACAAAAATATTTTTTATAATACATGAGCTATACAGAATGTAGCCTTCTATGATTAGGGTGGAAGGCCCAAACCCTTGATCTTTTATCCTCACCATCACACCTATGACAGGCTCTACCCTCTTCCTAAATGGTGCTTCAACACAGTCATTTTTTAAATATTTTTTATAATATATGAGCTATACAGAGGGTAGCCTTCTATGATTAGGGTGGAAGGCCTAAACCCTTGATCTTTTATCCTCACCATCATACCTATGACAGGCTCTACCCTCCTAAATGGTGCTTTGGGGAACACAAATGCACCACTGCTTTAAAGAAAAAGAAAAATATATAAAAGAAAGTAAAAAGGAGGAAAAGAAGGTCGAGAGAAAGAAGGAATGAACCGAGCAACAATGTGTTGCCTCTAGAAGAGCAAGAAGTTTTCAGTGAAGCAGAGTAATTGGTAAATTCTCAAATGTTTAGTTTAGATATGGGCTGATGATCTATGGATATTATTATAGGAGAGAAAGCATGAAAATCATTTGTTCACTTTCTATTTTGAGCTTTTGCTTTAATTTAGAGGTTGAAAGAATGATTCCTTTGAAAAGAAAGTGCCCACAACCTCTGTGAAAATAGTCGGCCCTGATTGGTACATAATGGCCCACATTTGGTTACTCCAGCTCTGGTTTGCTTAGGGTTGTCATTGTTCTGGCTGCAGGTATAAAGGTAGATAAATGAAGACAGGTAAGCACAATGAGGGAGGGAATCATTTCCGAGCAGTCACAATTTTTTTTAAAGAAGCATTAAAAAACATAGGCAAAAAAACCCAAAACAAAACCAAAACAAAACAAACCAAACCAAAAAATATGAATTATTTTTTGTTCAACCTATTAAGTATAAAGGTAAGAATCATGTAAAATAAAGTAAGTGATAAAGTTGAAGAATTAGAATTATATTTTAGATTTCATCAGTGTTATTTCCTATGAGCTTATTAGCATGAAAAAGTCAATTTTAACCAAAACATTAGAACCATAAGTTTCACTTATCATATCATACAAGAAGCAAGAGAAATAAAGGTAGAAATGTTTAGCTTAATTTTCCTGTCTTTAAGTATAAAGTGAAGTAAAATATGATGCATTTAATATGCATTAATCACTGTATCTTTTCTGCCATCCTTTTCATTGATGATACTAATGAAATTCAGAAAAGACTCTTCTAAAATGTGCAAATGTCTTATAGGAACTGAGTTTTGTGTTTTTTTTTTAATGTCTTTATAAAAGATACAAGACTGCCTGAGGGTTCTCTTTGAGAAATGAGAAGCATTAAAATAGGATGAAGAAAAAAAGTATCTTTCTCAGCCTGTCCATATTCCTACTTTTAAAAAAATGTTTAAAAACAACTTCATTTTTTCAGTTATAATCAATGTACTTTTTAAAATTCAGTGTGAATGAAGAAAATGTAGTTAGCCTCAAATGTTCTTATTAATAAAAGAAATCTACACTTTCAAAAGAAAATATAAAATGTAATCCTAAAAGAGACCTGAGAGAACACTCTCTCCAATTCCGTTGATCTTAAGCCAGCTAATCCCATCCTGTCTTACCTTATGATTTAAAATATAGGTCTGTCAGGTTAAAATCTGCTCATTAATTTCCATCTTTCTATGTCTCTGGATTTTCGAATCTGACTTTGGCTATGGTTCTTTCCTCCCATTGTGCTTTCTGGACCTCTTATTTCATGGCCCACAAACACCCACATAACTCTATCCCACTGATAAAACCCTAGTTGCAATCTCATGATTTTGAACAAAATTTGGATTTCCCTGAAGATATGACTTTCTAGACCATTTCCCTTTGACCCTGAGTAAAGATCTCTGCTCATTTGAGATTTATGTCGTATGGTTGATTTATGCCCTGCCATCCTCATCTACCTCCCATTCTTATCAGGGTTTGTTTGTTTGTTTTTTCATTTACTAAGGCTTTGGAACCTGGTCTGCAATCTCACAATAGTGCAAGATGACAAATGTGTCCATGTAATGACCTGTCCAAAGTCCAGCCTATTAGTGCCTTGATTTCTTTAATTCCCATGGAAATTCTGAAATTTACTCTTTTCCCGCCCTTAACCATAAGGTGCTCTTCTATGAAACTTGTGATAGAGAATATTCCTTCCATACCTGTTCTTTCACTTCATCCAAACCTCTAAATGTTATCCTTTTCACTTTTGATTGAACATTTTAAAATGTTTTTCATTGTGTTGTAATTATGATAAATCAGTAAAATAGCATATGTTTCTTGGTAATAAATATTTATTTTATTTGCTTCCTTTGATAAGGTAGGGGAAATAGGCTTGACTATCTGTCAATTTTTTTTTTTCTGAACTTTTTCTCTTCTTAAGATATTTTTGGCCATGAACTCTTTGGAGATTATCTTTGAAAAAAAAAATTCTCTCATCCATTCTAAATTATTTTAAAGTATTGAATGTTTGTCCTAAGTGGTATACAATGACTAACTGCATCTGCTTCTGAAGATAAAGAAAAATAATATATGAATTTACTTTAACTCTCTTTGGAAGGATTTCTCTAACCCCAATCATCCATGAATAGATTTTAAATTAAAAGTAAGTCAAATATTAAAATCAATCCAGTTGTCAGTTGCTTATCTGGGTAATCTTTGACCCAACTTCCAGTGTTTCAATAATCTCCAACAATTTCTGACTCACAATAATGACAAATGATGTGATAGAATCCAACATATATTTAACAGACTCCTGCTGCATTTTTCTGTTGGAACTTAATACTACTTAAATAAGTTTGACAATATGGAGGAAAACTAGAAGGAGGAGAGTGCCCTCCAAAATAACTGTATGGATTAACAAGTTATGAGTTGATGTTGTTCCATGGATGCTGAGAGAAGACACTTCCCCTGGGTCATAGACCAAAGACAATTTATTACTCGTAGTAATACTAGTAGGCCGAGTAACATCATGAGCCAAATCTTACATGGACGGCCACGTAGAGCCTGCTCATGCAGTGGGCAAACCAGAGGAGAGAATTCTTGAATTTAGGAAATCTGCTGTTTATCTAGCAAGCACTAAGCAAGCCTCTTCTTTTCCATAGGATAACATAGGCATAGTTCATGATTACTTAATGCGTTTTTGTGGTACATTATCTCACTCTTAAGAAAAAAAGTAATTAAACTGATTAAACAATTCTGAAAAGTAACACTGGGGAAAGAGTGCTCATGCCCTTTATTCTGAACTCTTATAGGATATGTGGGAGCAAGGACCATGGAAGACTGCTTCCCAAAGTTGTACCTTCACTTACTTTATAAATACTTTACAAATGTATTTAAAGGTATTATGCAAAGAATGGACTATTTCAAGAAAATTTTGGATCTCTTTCCATTTTCCAGAAAATTTCATCACCATTAAACACTAGGTATGCCATAAGAGTGTGCATGTCAATGTCTTCATTTTTCTCATTATACTTACTTCCCCAGTTTTCATCTCATGTTATCTGAATTATCAAAAGCACGGCCACGTATTGCATTCAAGTAATGAATGATTTTCTGCTTGTTAAGTTTTTTTACAACTTTGTATAAGTTGGACTCAGGGTATCATTCAGGAAACTTTAAATAGCCTGTGACATTCTATGCACTTGTCACTATTTCCCCACCATCAATCCTAACATCTGTTTCTAGAGTCACACACCTCTTTTTTGGGGGGAGGGGGCATCTGAGAAAGTCTTTATTTCTTCTTTTTTTTTGAAGGATAATTTCCCAGGGTAAAGAACTCTAGGTCGGTGGGGGGTTTTGTGTGGTTTTTTTGGTTTCGTTTTTGTTTTTGTTTTTTCCCTTTAACACTTTAAATAGTCACTTTACTCTCTTCTTCTTTGTATGGTTTCTGAGGTGAAATCAGATGTAATTCTTATCTTTGTTCCTCTATAGGTATGGTTTCTACCCCCTCCCCCCAGCTTCTTTCAGGATTTTTTCATCTTTGATTTTCAGTAGTTTGAAATTGTATGCCTAGGTGTAGTTTTTTGGTTTTTGTTTGTTTAGATTTTATCCTGCTTGGTGTTCTCTGAATTGCTTGGATCTGTGACTTGGTTTCTGATTAATTTGGGGGAAATTCTCAGATATTATTGTTTCAAATATTTTTTTCTGTTTCTTCCTTCTATTTCTGGTATCCCATTACACATATGCCTTCTCTTTTGTAATTGCTCCACAGTCCCAGTCCTTGGATATTCTGTTGTGTTATCTTCAGTCTTTGTTCTCTTTGCTTTTCTATTCTTAAGGATTGTCTCGTTATGTCTTTTATCTCAGTGATTCTTTCCTCAGCCATGTCCAGTCTACTAATAAGCCCATAAAAGGCATTCTTCATTTATGTTAAAATATTTTTTTATCTTTAACATTTCTTTTTGGTGCTTTCTTGGGATTTCCATCTCTCTGCTGACATTGCCCACCTGTTCTTGCAGCCCTTAGCATATTAGTCATAGTTCATTAAATTCCCAGTCTGATAGTTCCAACATCTTGCCATGTCTGTTTCCAGTGGTTGCTCTACCTCTTCAAACTGAGCTTTTTGGTAGACCTTGTAATTTTTTCTTGACATCCAGACATAAGGCCCTAGGTAAAAGGAACTTCTATAAATAAACCTTTAGGAATATGGTGGCAAGGTATGGAAGGAGGGGGAGAATTTTATAGTTTTATAATTAGGTCTCACATAGGATATTTATGAAAAGGAAAACAGGATATATCATGCTATCCAGCTGAATCACTTATATGATGTGCAATTTTGAGAAATATTTTATCTTTGTAAAGATGCATTCAATTTAAATAAGAGAATTTCTATAACCATCAGTGAGGCAAATTAGATTACTGATCTAACATTTCGCTCATTCTTCCACAAAATAATTTTGGGCAGCTGTGAACACCTTTGCATGTTGCTGTTATTTAAACTTTAGCATACTTTGCTGAAATTTAAATTTCTGCAAAGAATGTGATTTAAAGCCTGTTTTGAGCATAGGTATTGCTAAATGAAATTTTATCACTTTAAAAATGTATACAATGAATTCTAAATATTGTGTTAATTTAATATCCACCACAATCCCTTAAAAAAGTATATCAAGGCATTAGTATTCTTTTTTCATAATTAGAATTTTAATTGGTTACTTTTTCACTTAAAACTCATATATTTTTTTCACTTCTCCATATAAAGTTCCCCTAACATATTTTATGTTTTGAAGTACTTTGTAACTAGTATATTCTACTGCAACAAGTTAGTATATATAAATTTATTTTTTTTTAATTTAATTACAAAACAAATGTATACTTTATTTTAAATTTCTGGGAACTATAATACTCAAATTATTAATATTTTTTTCTGGATTAAATTGTCATTTCAATTATTACTAATATACAATTTATCAAAAAGTACATATTACCAATTTTGAAAATAATCCTAAGAAGTAAAATTTTATGATAAAATGCATTTCTTATTGGTATGATTAAGAGTAGTTTTCAACATTAGTTCATAGATATTTTGATGGACATTTTAGAATGAAACTAGTTTTAGCAGTAATCCTTTTTCTTTTTTTGGTTTATTTTTTTGTGTGGGTGGGTATTAGTAAATGGAATCATTGAGAAGTCACAGTCACAAAAATTAGTGTAGAAAAAGAAAGGGAATTTTCATAGCAATGTTATTTCATTCTTTGAACATTGTGTGGATTTCAGGCCAAAAGTCACATTGTGACTTGCCATCAAACATTATTTTTCATGAACTAATAAAACTCAATTTGGTTCCATTCTAATTTTGTTGAACTAAGCAAAAATTGGAAAGCATTGAAATTGCTGAATTATTTGTTACCCTATCTTTAGAGTCATTGATTTTCTCACCAAAGACCCAAATTAGCCCTTTATTTGGCAGGCCAGGGGTTTCTGTATCCGTGGAAATGAACCTTATAAGATAGAGGTTCAGTGGGACTTAGACCTTTACATGTTAAAATAGGAGAAAGATCATTTCAAAAAGGGTGGTAGGAACTGAGAACAGTAAAGGTTCTATCAGGTCAATAGGTTTTAGCAGAGTGGTGAAGAATAAGGATCTGGAATGATAACCTTGTTTTTGGAAAGTCTTTTTTTTTATCTCCACTTGGGTAAGTGACATAGATTGAAGACTATTGTTCCTGTCAAACTGAAAATTCTGTTGTTTAAGAAATACTAAAAAAAAAAAAAATGCAGCAAACAGCCTTAGAAAGATAAAGCTGAACTCAAAAGGCTATAAAGAAAACTCTTATAGGTCACAAAAAATCATTACAAAAAAAAATCAAAGGAAGGCCCTAAAGCAATGGTTAGGATTTAGTAACATTGGAAGGAAAGAAAATAAGGCCAAGATCTTGAGTGAGGAAGGAGTGAGTTAGTGGTATCTCCACATAAACCTGAGTTTATAAGTCAATAAACACAGGTAATTAACAAGGAAATGTTTTTGTCATTTGACCCAGCATAAGTTAAAAAAATAATTTTCTGAGAATTTATGAAAAAGTTGGTCTTTCAACATGATGGGGGTGGAGGAGGTTGACTTTGTGTAGCTATATGGTCTAGGGACCACAAGTCAAAAGATAATCATGAAAAGTTGTTCCAAAGTTCTGAAAATCTTGAGCAAACAGTAACCTGCTCTAGCGAGACTAGTCTTCAGGGGTTACCAATAGTTTTGCAGTGTGCAGACATTAATATGTGAGCACACAGACAAAAATGACTAAAATCACAAGGAAAATTCCACAATAAAGAGGAGTCAGCAGATGCTACCAATATAAGAATTAGATAACAGGAATAGGGATATGTCACACAGAGAACCTGATTTAGAGACTATAAATAAATACATTTAAAGTGATTTGAGACATAAAAAAAGGGAATGAAAACATACAAGAAAGGATTCTGGAAAGAGGAAGGCAATAGAATAGTTGTTTTGTTTTTATAGCTGTTAAATTTCTATGAATCTCCTCATAAAAACAGAGCTCTTAAGATCAAAACCAGAGATCCATGGATAAGCTATACAACAAAAGTGGGTCACAGGTTATTCTCATGAATCTACAAATATCAGCAGATAGGAGCAAACCACAAGAAGCCCAGAATCTACATAATATCAGCATCTGTTCTAGAGGAAATGGAGAGAAAGCAAAGCCTTCTCCCCTCCCCAAGTTACCAACAGACTGAACGTCTCCCTTGTCCCACTTAGCAGTGAGCAGTGCTCCCTGCAGGTCTACCTCCTTCCAGTAGACCCTGGGATCTGGTAGCATGGATTCCTTCCCAAGGTTCTCCAGTCTAGCAATGGTAGAGACTTCCTGATTTTTTTTTTTTTTTTTTTTTACCACCTGAATGATGGCTTTTAGTTCTATCAGTGATGTAATCAATTCTCTGTACCAGAATCTGTTTAAACAAATCTGAAATATTTCTTCTTTCCTGGCTTGACCTTAGTTGATATACTCTGACTTCATGTCTATTGGCTTTTCAGTCAATAGGAGGCAGAATATTGAAAATAATGAAGGGGAAACCTACATTGTATCTCTGGCAACAGGTGCGTCATCTCCATTGCACTAACTCCAGACATCCATAGTCGTTCTAGCTGGGGGATCAGGGCCAGTGGGCTCTGCTAACGCTACGTCCCTTCTTTGTGCATTCAGCACAGGGTTCATAGCAACTTCCTGCTGTGGCAAATCTTTCTCTTATCTCACCATTTTCTGCTTGGCTTCTTAAAATATCAGTTTCTTTATAATAAATAAATAATAAATAAAGTTGTTACCCAACATCAAACAGAAAACAATACCGGAGGGAAATGATCAGGTAATTGCTTACATAATCCTACTCAAAAGAGCATGGGAGACATCCCCAAAGAATTTCTGGAACTTTAAATAGGGGGTCAGATTTTCATGGAGTTAATAGAGTTAGAGCCTACTTGTTTTGTACCTCCTATTTCCACTAATTTTATCTAGACTGAAATATTTGAGGAAATTCTATGCCAGTCGATTTGTCCTTTTACATAAAGATGTTAACAGATTTATTACAGTGTATTAGCCAATTTTAATTTTATATTTTTTATTTTAATTTGCCATGCTATTTAATCATAATAAAGATAGCATGTTTTTGAAATTTGAATATTAGACATCTATCTAAAGACTACAAAAACTGTTTATTGTTTCAGATTTTGAGCATATATGTGGATATGTATGGAAGGTTTTCCTCTTTCAAGCTTACGACATGTTGTGTTTGTAAATTGCGTTACCTTTAAATAAACAGAGTTTAATTAACTTTTAACAGATGAATACACAATATAAATTCAGTATGAAGCCTATGATGCTACATTATGGCCAAGACGAAGACTTGTTGAATGATCTGATCTGCTTTGATTAAGTGTGACCTTTTTCTACACCAAGTTCAGAGATATCTCAATTAGTGTGACATCTCTTGTGAATCTATGTGACTTTAATGACAAAGTAAAAAGGATAAGAAGGAAATTATATACACGGCTTTGCTAAGTGAAAATGTGATTCATTTTTTTTTCCATTTTAATTCGTGTTTTTCCATTCAGAATTCTATCTTGAAGCATATAGTCTGTTATCACATTAATAAATCTAAACTATGTATAATTATCTTAATGGGGTTTTAATACATACCTGTATATCTGTGAGATATTCTAATTAGTCTCTGGCAGATTGTTCCATAAAATTATATTAATTTAATATTTTTATGTCATGGTGTGGGTTGAATTGTATCCTCTCTCCTCTGCAAAGATACACTGATGTTCTAACCTCCAGTACCTATGAGTATGACCTTAGTTGGAAATAGGCTTATTTCAGATGACCAAATTGAGATTAAGTCATTAGGGTGGGCCCTAATCCAACATGACTGTGTCTTTTTAAAGAAGGGAAGTTTGAACACGGGGAGGCACTTACAATTTCATTTCATGAGTGTTTACTTGTTTTCTGGCAAGAAGACTTTTCAGAATATCTTATCTGACACACTGCTGAAACTATTCTGTTGACTATGTATTTTTAAGCTACTATCTTTTAGAATTATTATTGCAAAAAGTACTTCCAAACTAGTACCTTTGCTACAGTATTTAAATTTAAATGCCCTCTAAAAATAAATTTAAAACATTTCAAATAGAAAAACTATCAGCTAGGAAATGCAAACAAGAGGAACTTCAACTGGACAGCATTTTAAGGACACTCAAAAGGTAATAGAAAAGAATTTAAAATTTTACATATGGATGTAAAATTATGTTAACATTTTGAAAACATGCAGACAAACTTTCTTTTATTTAAAAGTGTCCCCTTTTAACTAAATGAATCTCTCTGGCAATTAAATTATTTTTTTCATTGTCTTCTTCATGTCCCATACATTATTTGAAACAATTCTAAGGATGTAATAGCAACTCTGTGATTTGTTTATTTTTATACTAAACTTGCTCAAATATTTAGAAATTTATACTAGATTTTTAAGATTTTATTTATTTGAAAGAGACTGCATGCACATAGTGGGGGAGGGGCAGAGGGAGAGGGAGAAGATGACTCCCCACTGAGTGGAGAGCCCAATGTGGGGCTCAGTCCCAGGACCCTGGGATCCTGACCTGAGCCGAAGTCAGACATTTAATTGACTGAGGCACCCAGGCGCCCCTGTACTGGGTTTTTAAAAGCATATTTACATAAAGGATCTTATATTCCGTGTGAATACATGTTTATTGTAAAATACCTATTGTGGAACCTGTAATGGAGACCTTTAAGTGACCTAAAAATCAAACAACCCCTTTAGCAGTCAAAGTTTGCTTTCTCAAATGTATATTGAAAGAGGTAAAAAGATTTGAAGTGAGTTTTTAACATCCTGGCTCTATAGCAAATCTCTTGTCTGTAGTTAAGGACTTTTAAGTTGTCTCTCTGGCAAGAAAGACAAGTATCTCCTAGTAATAGGATGACTGACTCTTCACAGAATGTCATTAGAATTCACTCTGAACCATTCTAAATCCCACAAGTATTGCACAATTTTCACTAAATTTACTAAGGGGCAAAGTGTTGTGGGACAAATTCAAAAGACAATTCAATTCAACAGTATTGAGAGCAGAAACTATTCTGGTATCAGATTTAGATTAGTTTTTAATGCCTATATCTGTATAGTATTGTATAACATTTAAGCAATTTTACAAACACTAATTCACCAACTGAAATCTTCAGGCTGTTTTGAAAATGTGTTTGTAAAGTGACTTGGAGGTTAGTGATCAATGAGGGCCACTTTACTTTTTCCACGATTTATAATTTTTTGCTTCTGCTTTTCCTTCCTTCTTTCTCTCCTTTCTTCTTTTCCTTTTTTTCAGTTTTTACTTCTTAAATTATTCATTGAACGTTGTGTGTTGGTAGCTGTATTCAATGTGAAGAAGTAGAGCTATGGCCCCTAGATAATAACCTAGTTGGGGGGGACATTGAAGAACCTGAGAGGTTAAATAACAGTAAAGACCAGTATATACTGTTATGGGAATAGACAAAATGGCAATAATTGCAATAGTTATAGCCTCCAAATATAAACAGTTGCAAAACATGCATGCTTTAACATAGCACATTCTATATATTACCTTATTTAAAACATAATCCTATTTTATGCAAGGGAGTCTAGGAAGAAATAGATCACAATGGGCTGAATGCTCAGTCAAAACCTTTTAAAGGGAATATACTTAGTCAAGGTTTTGAGTGTAAGTAGCATTTAAATAGGTAAAGAGTAAGATGGGCCTTTCAATAGTGATATACAGTACAATAAATAAAATTACAGGGTTGGAAATGAGAAGATATGTTTAGATGGTAATGAACGTATTTGCCTGGTTGAAAAGCAAGGTTCTTTTTGTTTGTTCATTCAGTAAATCTTCTAAGGGACAATCCTGGAAGTAAAGGTTGGGGTAACTTTTTTGGAGAGCCTTGGTACCTACCTATGGAGTTTTTAAACTATCATGGATGCAGTTAATTGATTTGAGTGGGTATTTAATATGATGATAGACATGGAAAGATTAATCTTTTCCTAATAAACTCTTCAACTACAGGTCAATATGATTATTTTTTCAAGAAACTCTATTTATTTTAAAATTAAATTGATTTTCTTCTTAATGCATAAATATTAAATCTATGAAGATTTCACCTGAAAAAGATGCTTTATTAATATATTTGTTCCTTTAGTTAGAGGAAAATTTTCTAAATCAAAAAATTAAAGGAAAATATCTACCTTAAAAAATTAATTGAAATTCATGTGAGAAGACTCTGCAACCTGAGTTTGTGCCCTGAGAGTGGTAGGAGAGGCTTCAACAGGTAAAGTGAGTAATTCTTTAAAGGATAGAGCTGAGAAAAGGTAAATACACATTATCTCCTTTAAAAACAGAACTAATTCTATGTGGTCAATTAAACTTTGACAAGACAGGTAAGAATATCTAATGGAAAAAGCACAGTCTCTTTAACACATTGTGTTGGGAAAACTGGATAGCAACATGCAAAAGAAAGAAACTGGGTCACTTTATTACACCACACACAAAAATAAATTCAAAATGGATTAAAGGCCTAAATGTGAGAACCGAAACCATAAAAATCCTACAGGAGCACACAGGCAGTAATTTCTCTGACATCAGCCATAGCAACTTTTTTCTAGAGATGTCTCCTAAGGCAAAAGAAACAAAAGCAAAAATAAACTATTAGAACTACATCAAAATAGAAAGCTTCTACACAGCAAAGCAAACAGTCAACAAAACTAAAAGGCAACCTACAGAATAGGAGGAGATAACTTGCAAATGACATATTCGATAAAGTGTTAGCATCCAAAATATATAAAGAACTTATAAAATTCAATACTCACAAAACAAATAATCCATTTAAAAAAAGGGGCAGAAGACATGAACAGATATTTCTCCAAAGAAGACATACAGATGGTGAATAGAGACATGAAAAGATGTTTGTCATCACTTACCATCAGGGAAATGCAAATCAAAACTACAATGACATATCACCTCACACATGTCAGAATGACTGAAATTAGCAACACTAAAAACAACAGGTGTAAGGGGCACCTGGGTGGTTCAGTCAGTTAAGCATCTGACTCTTGATCTTGGCTCGGGTCATAATCTCAAGGTTGTGAGATTGAGCCTCATGTGGAGTCCTGCACTGGGCTCCACTCTCAGTGTGAAGCCTGCCTAAGATTCTCTCTCTTCTGTCTGTCCATCCCCCACCTCTAAAAAACAAACCAAACAAAGAAACAAAAAACAGTGGTGGTGAAGATGTGGAGAAAAAGCAACACCTGTGCACTGTTCGTGGGAATGCAAACCGGTGCAGCCACTGTGAGAAATAGTAAGGAGGTTCCTCAAAAAGTTAAAAATAGAACTACCCTATCATCTAATAATTACACTACTAGAAGAATATAAAAACACTAATTCTAAGGGATCTATCTATCTATCTATCTATCTATCATCTATCTATCTATAGAATATATACATATGGAATATATATATGGAATATTACTCATCCACAAAAATAAGGAAATCTTGCCATTTGCAATGACATGGATGGAGCTAGAGAGTATAATGGTAAGTGAAATAAGTCAGTCAGAGAAAGACAAATACCAGATGATTTCACTCATATGCAGAATTCAGGAAACAAAACAAATGAGCAAAGGGAAAAAAACAAGAGAGAGAAAAACCAATAAATTGAGTCTTATTTATAAAGAACAAACTGATGGTTAGCAGAGGGAAGGGGGGTGGGGAGATGGGTGAAATAGGTGATGGGGATTTAGGAGTGTACTTGACATGATGAGCACTGAGTGATTTATGGAGTTGTTGAATCACTATATTGTACACTTGAAACTATAACACTGTAAGTTAACTAAATGGAATTAAATTTTAAAATAATAGAATAAAAACGAACCAATTCCTTTGTTGAGAATTATTATAGTGGTGAGCATCTGAGGTTCACTCTGACATTTATTTCTCTTTACTTAACACCAACTGCAGGAAATACTTTTCTTTTTATTAGATGTTATACTTACTCAATTCTGTGTTCCATCAGCATATCCTAGCCTTAACCAACTATTGTAAAAAGAATCCAAATCTGATTTACAAGTAGAAGTCTCCTTCTGCAAATATTACTGTTAGTTTCCATGGGTTCTTCCATATATCCACAAATTGTTACCTGGTAGTGAATGAAGACATCTTCTGTGCCTGTTGAGCCTAGATTTCAAAACCACTATTCATTACTCATTATTTCTCTGACTACAAATAGCTTTGTTGAAGTAAATCTCTTGTCGGTCTTATGTGTCGTCACTCTTACCAATGGTGAAACCAGGTGTCTTTTGACATGGTTATTGATGAAGAAGATGGAGATCTGTAAGATCTACATGACTTTCACCCTAAACCCCAAAATATTTGAGAATCACTGATTGAGTGAAAGAAAAGAAAGATATAGAAAAGCATCCCTTAAGTTCTCAATATTTAAGAGTTGGAAAGAAAAGCCAAGAAATGTTTTTGAGAATGCTAAGGCCATTGGGTATCATGGAAACCAAAAAAAGAGTATTTCAATGTGGGACTAGTAAATAGTGCAAATACTGAGGATGACTATGCAGCATAATATGTGCAGACTGTTGAATTAAGCCATTTGTAATTCAGTGATCACATTGGTCAGCTTTTGGGTGTTCGGAAGGAAAAACCATATTTATTTCATTAAGAAGATGTTAGGAGGTTAATATATTTAAGACAGTTGTTTTAATGCTTTATTTTGACATTCTAATGTCTGGACTTCTGCAGGCACAGTTTCTGTCAAATGTGGATGGGCCATACGCTCTTGTTTCTTTGTATGTGTTTGTTTCTTTATTTCTTCTAGGCCCTAGGTAGTCTGTTTTATGAGTAAATCCAAATCCTTTGCCCCAACCGTCTCCTGCTTTTCTGGCCAGGGTGAGTTCCAAATTAGGCAAAACAGAGACAGTGCCTTAAGTCCTTCAGGGAGCCCCAGACAGATTAGAACAGATCCATGCAATTATTTGCAGATAAGATCACTTCTGCGTTCAGAACTAGGGACCAAGCATCCACTCTGGGAATACTGTTATCAGGGAGGGGATAGGACAAGGGCAAATAAAAATTCCACAAGGGGTGCCTGGGTGGCTCAATTGGTTAAGTATCTGACTTCAGCTCAGGTCATGATCTCAGGGACCTGGGATCAAGCGTTGCATCAGGCTCCATGCTCAGTGGGGAGTCTGCTTGTTCCTCTCACTCTCCCCATACCCCTCCCTTTGCTCATGCTCTATCTCATATAAACAAATAAAATCTTTTAAAAATTCCACAAAACTTTTTAACCATTTTAACGTGCCTTTTTCTTGACTCAGCATTCAGTTGGTGGCTGTAAACCTTTTCCAGTGTTCTGACAAAGTTAGTTCTAACAATTTCTGCTTACTTTTGGATGTTTTGTCAGGTGATAGGAGCTTGGAGCTGCTCACTCTGCCATTTTGCTTACATTATTCAGTACTATGTTTTATTTCATTTTAAAATCATATTAAAGAAATGTTTACTTACAATTCACATTCCATACAATTCACTCATCTAAAGTGTACAAGCCAATGGTTTTTAATATATGCATAGGGTTGTGCACCTATCCCCAGGATCAATTTTAGAACATTTTCTGTCCTTAAAAGAAACCTCATACTCATTTACTGTCACTCCCCAGTCTCCCCACTCATTTCTCCAGTCCTACAAAACCATTAATCTACTTTCTGTGTCTGTAGATTTTCCTAATCTGAACATTTCATATGAATAGGATCACACAATATGTGGTCTTTTTGACTGGCCTCCTTCACATGGCATAATGTTTTCAAGGTTTACCCATGTCGTAAGTACCTCATTTTTTGAAAGATGAGTAATATTTCATTGTATGGGTATATCACATTTTGTTTTCCTATTCATCAGTTCATGGATTTTGGGTTGTTTCTACTTTTTGCTGTTGTAAGTAATGCTGCTGTAAATATTTGGATTTTGTATAGATAGATGTTTTCAATTATCTTGGGCATATATGTAGGTGTAGAATTTCTGGATCACGTGACAACTCAATGTTTCACATTTAAAGGAAATGCCAATGTTTTCCAAAATTGCTGCATCATTTTACAATCCCACCAAAAATGTATGAGAGTTTCAATTTCTTTACATCTTCACCAACACTTGTTTTTTTGGTCTTTTTTATTATATACATTCTAGTGGATATGTAGTGGTATTTCATTATGATTTTGATTTACATTTCCTTAATGAATAATGATGTTGAGCATCTCTTCTTGTACTCATTGACATTTGTATATCTTCTTTGGAGAAATATCTATTCATATCCTTAGCTCATTTTTAACTAGTTTATTTGTCTTACTATTATTGATTTGTAAGTTTTCTTGTATATTCTGGATATAAGTTCCTTATCAGATATATGATTTCTAAATATTTTATCCCATTCTATATAATGTTTTAAGATATATCCATGCTGACACATATGAACACACACATTTACTTCTGTTGCATGACAGACCCTGTTGGTCTTCTACTACAGTTTATCTTTTTGGCACTTTTGTTATGGACACCTGTAACTCCCTACTATCATGATGATGTAGGGAACATCTTTGTAGAATTTTATGTTATATATCTTGGGATATATATCTGAAATGAGAATTGGTAAGTTAATGGGTAATTTAATTACCTTCCAGAATGATTTCTAGGATAAATGCCCCAGTCTATACTCTCACCAGCAGTTTGTGAAAGGACTGGTATCATGTGCTTCTTACCTACACTAACAGTTGAAATTATACATATTTCTACTTGTATCAGTCTGATGATTATAAAATAACTTCTTGTTGAAATTTTTGTTTTTTATCATTCCCTTCCTTAATTTTGTACTTTCAAAATTGTAACCTCCTAAGTTTCAGTGTATCTGACTTTAACGTAAGTAAATAATAACTCTTTTACAAGGTGACAAAGAATACATGAAATAATGTGCCTAAAGCCCTTTTCCTTGCCAGGCACATATCAAGCATTAAAAATAAATAAATAAATAAAGTCTTATTTGTAGTACAAGTGTGTTGCTGAAAAGTATGAGGGCCTTTGCAGATAGTGCTACAGGAGGCCTGGTGAGAGAAGAATAAAACTAGAATATTAGTATCTTAGAAAATGGTAGATATTCTTGCAGAGATTTCTGAGATCCTAGCCTTCAAGGGTGTCCTTTATAATCACTTTGCCTTTTTTCTTTTGTCCTGTGTTTCTAGCTTTTGTTCTGATAAAATAGATATTTGCTGAATTTTGCCTATGCAACTAATTCCATTACCTACCGCCAGTGATTGACTAAGGTGCTATTGATAGCCTCTCCACCAGGTCTCCAGTCCTGAACGCAGCCTCAGTGAAATCAGAATTTGGCCCTTGAACAAAATGGAAAATTGTCTTAGACAGAGCATGGACTGTAGAACCATGTTGTCTGAGTTCAGATCCCAACTTTATCATCTAGTAGTAATGCAATTTTCGGTAATTACCTAACTTACCCGAGCTTTGAATGACTCATTGTAAAATGGGGATCCCTATTGTCAAATGGGGATCATAATCATGCCAACTCAAATAATGGCCACAAGGATGAAAAGTAAAGAACTTAGTACCTGCTACATAGTATGTCCCAGTCATACTAATTATTATTGATTATTATTATTATTATTATTATTATTATTATTATTATACCAGAGGGCACCTAAGTAACCAATAATTGAGGGCATCTTATTTATTTATTTATCTATATCTTTATTTATTTGAGAGAGAGAGAATGAGCAGGGGTAAGGACAGAGGGAGAAGCAGACTACCCTCTGAGCAGGGAGCTTAATGTGGAGCTTGATCCCAGGACCCTGAGATCATGACCTGAGCCGAAGGCAACAGCTTAACCGACTGAGCCACCCAGGTGCCCAAATATTCATTCTTAATCTTAGCAGATTTATCAGCTTTACATATTGACCACATTCAGTAACTTGGAGTTGGACAAGATTATGAAATGCGCAATATATATGTGATAATTTGAACAAGTTCCTTTAGAGAATAAGAGATGATTAGAAATGTAAACTGCAAGCCAGCTTTCAGTTTACATGAAAGGGGAGGAGAGAGTAGGAAAGCAAAGGAGGAATTGCAGCTTGCCCAATTGCACATAGATTCAGTAAATGTGAAAAGCCAGTTTAAACACTTAATAATATTGATCTTCCCCCAAGGGTTGGGTTTTTTTTGTTTTTGTTTTCGTTTTTTTTGTAGCTGACTTAATTAGTGTTTATTAACCATTCTTCTCCAAATAGTTGTCTGATACCTTAAAAGTCTATCTCAGCAGCTATAATCCCTGCCAGTACTAGAAAATGCCTCCCTATCATGCCTGCTTCAGTGGCATAATTTAATTTGTATCTACCTACCTAATGTTCAAACAATGAGCTGAAAAGTGAAAGATTCATCAATCAGTTGGTTGTTTTGTTTACACAAAATTAGACAAAATAGCTAATGCAATTTTTTTAACTAAGGTGAATAACAAACAGCAGACTTGTAAAGTATACTTAAGTACATTAAGTATGTTTTTGATGGGAAGAGAACACAGAATATTTTAATCAGCTTGTGATGAGCTTTAAGCACTTTACTATGAATCTGGAAAATATTTTATAAAGTATATAGAAATAAGGATTAGAGATGATTGACTACTTTAGAGGGAATGAGGGCAGATACTCTAACATTTTCATAAAGATGAACTTTTAATTTTAAGATGTCTTTGTATTTCTTAGATTTGCTCAGATTCATTGTAAAAAGGGGGATGAGCAGGAAGAGGAGGAGGAAGAAGAGGAGGAAGAGAGAAAGAAAAAAGGAAGAAGGAGAGGGAGAGATGGAGGAAAGAAAATACAGTTTACTTTTTAGCAATATGGATTTGAACTATATGGGTCCACTTATACATTGATTTTGGTTGATAAGTACAGTCCAATCCTGTAAATCTTTTTTTCTCTTCCTTATGATTTTCTTAATAACTTATCCTTTTCTTTAGCTTACTTTATTGTAAGAATACAGTATGACATGCATATGACTTATAAAACATGTGTTAATCAATTGTTTATTGGTAAGGCCTCCAGTGGACAGTATGCTATTAGTAGTTAAGTTTTGGGGGAGTGAAAACTTATATAGATGGATTTTTGACGCATGGGGGTGGGGATTGTTGCCTTAAACCCTATGTTGTTGAAGGATCAACTATAATTATTAAGCTCAGTACACTTATACCAGTTCAACTTCTGCTATATTCCAAAAATAAAGGAAGTTTGGGTGGCATCTGTGATTCTCCACCAAACTGTGCCAGGATTCAGTAGGTTTTTCAAGGCAAGCAGAGGAGGAGTGCTGGTAAAGAAAAAACGGAGGTAGAAAGATTAAACTACTGTTTATTAATTGCTATGGGTCAGACATGGAACTAGGCATTTTTCATGTTATCTCGTCAGCCTCATGCCCACCCTCCACCCTCACTCATGAGGTGCATGTTAGTATTCAACTTTTTAAAAATAAAAATAAATGAATAAACAGAAGACTAAAAAAGGTGTCTTATGCAAGTTCCCACATTTAGAAGGTGAAGTTTTCAGGAACTGAAGCCATATCTGCCTGACTCCAAAACCTTCATCTTTATACCACATCTTACTGCTGAGATGAGGTAACTGCTGTGCCAACTTTCTAATGATATTTTTAATCATTTGATCTGTGACTTATTCAGTGGTAATTTCAGCTTTCAAGAGGAAACTCCAAGTTTATCAAAAAACAAACAAACAAACAAACAAAAACTTCAAGTTTCCTGGCCAGTTTTGACTCAAGTAGGTGCTGGAATACATAGTGAACTCAATCAGTGATGAAACTGTTTGGGCCATTAGAAGAACTGAGATGACTGGTCTGTAATGTAATGGCAATAATTAATAACTAATTTAATTGATTGACTAGACTTCTTGCTTAGAGATTTCCTATTTAGTTTACCTTGTATGTATTTTTTGGAGTTTGGCTAAATCTTATGGTGATGTGTATAGAGTCACTGAAGTTTCTGACTCTTATTTCTTCATTTGTTCATTCACTCATTTACTCAGTTCTACAACCTCTATTCCAGATCTATGATAGTGAATCTTAGATGAACCAAGCAAAGACTTTTTGCTAGAGGAGCTCACATCTAACTAGAAGATAAAAATAATAAAATCCATGATCTCAGCACAGTGCAATAAATACTGATAGAGTTATACACAAAGCAATCTGAAGACATTTATAACTTTAGGGAGTCACAAAATATTTCCATGAGAAATCCTTGGTTATGGTCCTGAAGGGTGATTTATACAGAAGAATTCTGGGGAAAAATTGTTGCATTTAGAAATAAAAGCATATGCAAAGGCATCCAGGAACAAAATAGTATAGCATTTTTAGAAAACAACAAGCAGTTTTGTAAGTCTGGAAGTTGACAATAGGAAAATGAAAGGCAAAGAACTAGACAAGTAATGATCAACCATAAAGAATTTATATAATTTTTTCAAATTACAAGAAAATAAATATTAACATGTATGCTTATACTTTTGTTTTCTCTCTTTCTATTTTATTTTATTTTATTTTATTGTATTTTATTTTTTATTTTATTTTATTTATTTTAAAGACGGCCAACTGTCTTAAGTCACCCAAGATAAACCCCATTTTTCAGTTTTTAAGTGGGTTCTGTGTGACCAAGAGTGTGATTTGGTGACTATTATTTCTGCTCAGATCATTGAAGTTGTAACAGAGCATCTCAGAATGGATCAATAGAGTTTCAAATTGAGAAAGTAACTTGATTCAGCAACATTAAGGAGATTCCTCTCATGTTTGTAGTTTTTAAATAGGTGTTCAGGAATCTAGGCCTCGTGATTCTTTTGAAACTATCTTAAGGCAAAAAGAAATCTGAAGTGGCATTATTCTATTACAAGGAAAAGCTAAATGTGTTTAATTTTGCATGATCAAATATTAAATAAATATGATTTATCAAAATGTGTTCAAAACTAAGGCAAGCATGAGAGATGCAATTGTTTGAAAAAAGTAATATGCAGAGTCTTAAAAATTAATGTAGCACATTGCTTGCTTGTCTCTGTTCACCAAAACTTTCTCAATATCTGTGCTTTGCTCTTTATGAATTCCCAATTATTATATAAAAGGTGCCAATATTTTAGCTGCTCAATTTGCAAGTGCTTACAGAGATTCTTGCTACCACCAAAATGGGTCCTTGGTTATAAAATGTCGTAGGATGAACTTGAATGCTTATTACCTGGGTTTGGAAAGACCACATATAAATGTATAAACTTTGTGACTCATTAGCTCAGTTGCTTAGAAGACGGTACCTAGAAGCTACCCTTACGAGGTTCAAATTTCAGTTATCTGAGTTCTGCTAATGAGTTGACTCATTTTCTGAGTCAGTCATCCTGTGAATGGGTGTTATTGGTCCCCATGGATTCTGGGTAATAGTCTGGATGTGTCAGCATAAAGACATTGCTTCTACCAAAAAAACATCCAAAATATGGTTTCTACTGAGAACATACAAAGATGAAGGTCTCCATAAGAAAGACTAAACATATTATAGCAATATAACTTATCACCAATTTCATTATATTTAGGGCTGAGCTCAACTGATGTAGCCATTAACCATAAGTTCGGCCTTAGACCTTGAGAAATTAAAACTGTCTGAGACAGAAGTTTACAATTCAGCAGAGAGAGGGGATTGAAGATCAATGAGGTCATCGTTCCCATCTTTATTAATCTCTTTGCATTCTGCCTTACTCTGTTTGATGGTCAAGGGGTTAGCCACCAGATAGTATCATTGGCTCTATAGTTAAACTAATAGTTTCCTCCTTCCCCAATTTTTATTTCCCTCAGAGGGGCAAAGGTGGAATTGTCCCTGGGAGGGTGAAGGGAAAAGACCAGACAGAGTCAAAGCATAATTCTCAACATTCTGCAACACTCATGATTATTTCTGAGGGAAAAAAGTACTTTGTTTAAGACTCATTCTTAAGTCCTTAATCTCCCTGCCTGCATGAGCTATGTTGTAAGAAGGATGCTAGGAAAGTATGCATATCTATGTATAGCCTTACTTATTCCTTTCCTAAAAAGAACATTGCTCTTTCTCTTACATATGTAAAAGAATAAAACTGTATGGCATGTGCAGAATTATTTTGGAAAATATCACTGCCTTTTATTATACTAATGTAGTAGATTTAAGTCTTGCACAAGTTTCTGATGAAATATATTTCTCCAGTGGTTTAAAATATTTAATTCAGTGTTTTTCTGTACTTAAGTAAATTGGATTAGATTTAGTTTTCTAACTCCAAGGAGAAAATAGTGTGAGCAGTTGGACAATGAGCATTGTTTGCTCACTGTTTTCTGTATCTGAGTATGTACATTTTTTTAAAAAAATACAGATATTATGAGATTTTCAAAGAGTTTACACCCTAATAAGGTTATAAACCAGCTCTATATCCTATCAAAATGAACTTGAAATGAATCCTAATGTACTATGATAATATCTGCTCCATATTTTCTTTTACAATTTTAGTTAATTATTTAATAATATTTTCCTAAGTTAGAATCTAGCTTGGGCAGGGTTGGATTAAAAATACTATTATTTTTAAAAACAGATGTTTAGGTCAGACAAAGTATATTGTGTTTCCAGATATTTATTTCCAATTAATTCAGTAGCCTTGCTTGTCTCTGCAAAGAAGAAGATTGGTAAAATTATATAGGTGATTTGGTCCAAGGAAGAATTTAAATATTGTTCTAAATTATATCCTTAGTATAATATTAATCTGAATTTTCTGTTTGCCTCAGCTGTCTGTTGTTTGAATAAGTGGATAGGTAGACAGAGGTCTTTTACTAGCCTGGAACCTACCAATCATAGGATCTAAGAGAAAATGCTAGCATAATTGGAAACAGGTAAAAGTGAAGGGGCTTTAAAGCCTGCATGTGTTAGGAGCAGAGGGACTTAAGGGTCAAACTCATTGTGTGATTCTGTTGAATGAAAGACAAATTCTGTTTTCAGAAACATTTTAGGAAATTGTTTTATAACAATTTTCCCACAAAAATTATGAGTAAATAGGGTTCTGTTTATCTTAATTATATATTATTTTCGTAATAAGCTAGCCTGGTGTGAAAAAAAATAGTATGTATATAGATACATATCTCAAGTCTCACCCTGGAACACGAGCCTGTAGTTTATAACTGAGCACAGACTTGGTATTCTTCTTTAATAAGTCTAGCCCACAAGAGGCTCAGGACTTCTGATACTTAAATCTATCCTCTTCCAGATCATGGATTCCTTCTTCTGTGCTACAAGATCATGCGGTCACTGTTCTGCATGTTGAACTTACATGTTGTCCAATTGTGTTTAGTACACTAAGCTGAAATCAGACTCTTTATACTTCTGCCCATTGCACTTGGTTCATTGGTTCATCGGTGCAACATAGAATAGCTTTCCTTTGTCTTCCACTGGCAAGTCTTCAAATCAAAATTTTGTTAACAGATTTTATAGTTTGACTTTGTTTAAATAATACAAAGCACTATCAACCATTCTTACTGTATTTCCTTTACCATCTTGATGTTCTCTGGTCTTCAAAGCTTCCTCTAAAAATATGCCACTGAGAAATGAACATGTGAGTTCCAGTGAAGATCTGAGCAGGGCAGACATTGTATTTCTTAGTCAAATCATCATTTTGAACTTGTGGCCAACTAAGGGTACTATAATATGTTTCACATAAACTGATGCTAAACTAAGTCTAAAGTGATGTTATATTTGTAAAACTTTATTTTTTTTCTGAACCTGAAATCAAGGAGTTTGCCTTTATTTTTACTAAATTATATCTTCTGAATTTTAGCCCTTTTCACATTGTAGGTAAACTTAGTCTTAATTCACATATACCAACTATCCCTCACAATATTATCTTCTAAAACTTTATATATCATAAATTCCATATCATTTTTTATGTCTCTGAACAGCGTGGAGAACTGGAAATATTTCTAGAGACTTTTTCCGTATTAAGATCAATCTATTGATTGACATTTTGGGGACATAGATATTGAATCAGCTATTCAATCCAATCCACATATTTTGACCTTGTCTTTATGGATATAATTAGAAACTGACTTGTGCTTTATTGAACCCAAGATGATGTATATTCTCTAATACAATAGATCATAATAACGGAAATTAGGGCTTTTAATAGAAACTCTTAAGAATATCATATTAGCACTAAATAAATACTCCATCTATTTCATTCATACTTACAAATAATTGTTTTCAAGAACTCTCAGGCTTGCTCAAAACTGGCCCTGGCTGCCCCTGAACCCCAGAAATCTAATATGAATGTCCCTGTGGCCCTATAGCTAGTCCAAGTCACAAAGCTGTCCCAAGAACTGGGTTCAAAAGTATAACCAGAATAACTGTATCCCATAGCAATTTGTCTGAATAAAAAACAGAGGGGCAATTTGGAATCATGTCATTTGCGCTATTTCATACCTCCAGGGAGCTGTAGCGGGGCTCTGTCATCAGGTACTGTATCAGTCAGCAGCACAGCCAGAATTACACAGACTCTTGAAATTGGGTAATACAAGGAAGGTTTATTTACTCAAAGAGACTATTTACAAAGGGGTGGGTAAGGGAGGACTACAGCAGATGGTAGAGCCTCTCTGCTGCTAGCCTTGCCTTGAGATGATAAGGGGATCCAACAGGCTACTAGAAGACACGGGAATATGTTGATGGAGTCCACGCTGGACAGCCAGGCTTTAGGACACAGGTGGAGAAGGGAGAGCAATAAACTGGAGAGTCAAACAAAAACATCCAGCACCATTTGTGTGGTCTGCAAAAGGTTAGGCTGGCAGACTGGTAACAGGTATTAAAATATTTCATGTTGTGTACCCTCACCTCTTCCAGTGCAGCCTATAAACCATCCTCACATGTCTTCTTGATGGGCTGCCACCACTGTCATGCAGCTCCTTTCTGCTGGGTTTCCTTACTTAGTTTATTCGTAACTGATCATTTAAGGTAGTTTATTTAATCTTTAGCAGACCATGAAACTGAGGCTTAGCACTCCCACAGCTTAAGTGACAGAGTCAGGGATCAACCCTAACATATCCAACTCCAAACTATATTATTTCACTAATGTCATAAGCTCTCTGAAATGCGGTGTTTTCATTTATGAAATGAGGATACAGTGACATCGATGTCATATAAAAACCCTTCAACATCTAACATTTAACTCCATTTTATTCTAAATATTAATGGTGATACAAGTCATATGTATCTGCAGAAGGAAGCACTTGTAAATTTGCCCCTTGGGGGAGCAATTTTATTTTTTCTTTGTGCTTCATGGAATGTCAAGAACATGTAGGGTTTTTTTTTTTTTTTCCTATAGATACCAGGCATTTTAAACATCAAGCCAAGATTGCAAAAGACTCCACACTGGGATACATTTTCAAAACAATTTAGCCACTTTGAAATGTAAATTGGATAAGCAAAAGCACTACTGACACAGTTACTGTACTCCCTGCAGAACCCTAAGCAGGTGCAAATGAGTTCGCTCTGTGCTAAGAACCTGCACCTGTTGGAGAGCAGCATTTGGAAGCAGCCCCATAGCAAATTCTAAGATAGTTGGAATAGGAAGAACATATTAAATTGCAAAGGGAGATCTGAAGTGGTATCTACCCATTGATGCATATCTGTAATCATGGGTTAAAGTCTGTATAACCTGAGTTCCTACTATTTTTGTTTAATGATGTCACTTCTCCAGTTTGGGATGCCAGTCAAAATCTGCACTGTCACAGTTCTTTGTTATGGATATCCTGTGTCTGCCTGGTCACACCCTGGTGTTGAAAAGGAAATTCTCAATATGATCTGAGACTATATTCCAAGGATTTCTACAGATAAATAATTATTTTACTCTTTATCTTTCTCTTGGTAATAGGTTCTGAGTTTCTTATAATTCAACAAGTTTTTAAGCCTTAGTGTGAGACAAAATATTAAGTCAGTTTTAATTTAATTTATTATGCGTATGTAAAGAGCCCTCACTCATGTGCTAATGGTTTTTAACACCTTTCTTTAGTGTCCTCTAATTTTCCTTTGGAAAGGGAAAATGTGTCTATACTTCACCAGTTTTATCAGAGTTAAGAAACAATGAATAGTATTTTAAGCCAAATCCTGAATAAGGATTCCTATAATAAACTCCACTCCTTCAGCGATGATCCAAAAAAAGAAGTCTTGAATTTCTTTCAAATAATATGTTAGGTCAATTTCTAAAATTGTTATTTGCAATACTTTAATACTTGTCCAATGTAAAGGATAGTAGAATTGTATTCAGAATTAAAGGTGCTAAAGAAAGCACAGAAATAATACTTTACTGACTGCCTCTGACATATAAAATAGTGAAGAAATCAGTATGTCCATACTGCTACTGCTACTGTAGGTTATGAAGAACTAATACTTATCAAGAAATACCAAGATTATTCTGAGAATTGATATTCAGAAAACTTAGCAGCAGGTGTAGTATAGGTACTAACTACCCGGAAATGATATGACCATTAACTCAGGGCTGAAAAGGTGGGTACCACCTGAATACCAGTCCTGGTGGTAGGTACCATCATTTTCCGGATTTTGTAAATGAGGAACTGAAACTTGAAATGATTAAATAATTTCTCCAAAGTCCATAGCCAATATAAGATTGGAACCTTGTCTTTTGAACCTAATTGAGTTAACTCTTGAACCTGTACTCTAACCACTACGTAGACATTGGCCATCTCTGTGTAGGGCTTTGGAAAGTGTTAAATAATTGTATTGGACGAGAGGATTCGCCTATATGCATAACCTAGTAAATCCATGAGTGACTTTAGGGTTTGTAATCCAATACTATAATTTTACAAAATAGGAAGCCAAAGTCTAAAGAAATGAAGTGATGCTTTTTCTTACATTATGTTTTATTCCTCAGTCATTTAAAATAACTTTAAAAGGTTAGATATTAACAACACTTGCAGGAGTGCCTGGGTGGCTCAGTCTGTTAAGCACTTGACTTTGGCTCAGGTCATGATCTCGGGCTCTTGTGATCAAGCCCTGTGTCAGGCTCTATGCTCAGCCGGGACTCTCTGCTACTCCCTCTCCCTCTTCCTCTGCCTTTCCTCCCCAGCCCCTTCTTATGCTCTCTCTCTCTCTTTCTCTCTCTCGCATGCATGCTCTCTCTCAAATAAATAAATAAAACTTAAAAAAACATTTGCACCTATTAATTAAACTTATTGCTAGAAACACTAGGTGATGAACAATGTATCTGGAGATGACTGACTGCAGATACTCGTTTCAAACATAATGTAAAGGTAAACCAATCTATAAACATAATTGAAATATCTCATTAGTTGTTGGACTTATCCCTATCAGTAAACACAGCAGATATTAGAGGGCTGTGTGGTGGTTAAGCTTGCATTTTTCACAGTTTTCCAGCAAAAATGGAAGGATTGCTAATAAGAGTGGTTGTCTAGACATCTGACAAATAAGCAGCAAGAGAGTGACCTCTTACACATCTTTCCCCACTCTCTGAGTTTTTCAAGAGCTAAAAAAGGAAAGAGAGAGAGAGAAGATTCTGGTTCCAGGGAAGTGTTGCATACGTAGGTTATTTGTTTTGTCACTAAATACCTCAGCTTTTTAAACTAGACTTTATAGATTTCTTATATAACATAGCCTGAGCTCATTCCTTGCGTGTCATATCATTCTTGCTTGCCAACAACATTTACATTGTTAAAAACAAGACAACAGGCCAAAACGGAGTTGGTTATGCTAAGACCCATGTAATCAAACTGAGACTTGACTTAATTACAGTTTTGGTTTCCCAGAAATTTCCCCCCAAAAGAATCTTAAAACAGTCAATCAAGAATCACCTGATCAGGGACGCCTGGGTGGCTCAGTCGGTTAAGCCTCTGACTCTTGGTTTTCACTCAGGTCCTGATCTCAGGGTTCTGAGATCAAGCCCATGTCAGGTTCTGTGCTCAGTGAGGAGTCTGCTTGGGATTCTGTCTCTCCCTCTCCTTCTGCCCCACACCCCACTTGCGAGTGCTCTCTCTCTCTCTCTCTCAAATAAATAAATAAACCTTTGGGGGAAAAAAAAATCACCTGATCCATTCTAATGAGATAATCTGCCTGATAGATGCCTCTCATCTTCTAAAGGAAAGGAAACTTGCAGTAACCAACCTGCTTTTTTGCTTGGTATAACTTCTATGTTTCTGCTCCCTTCTACCTGTAAAACTCTAATTTTGTACTTCTTGCAGCTTCTTTCTGTCTGCTGTATTAGAGGCTGCCTGATTCATGAACCATTGAATAAAGTTAATAAGATCTTTAAAATTTACAGCTGAATTTTGTTTTTTTAACAACATAAGTAGCCTACATATTTTGGATTTAAAAAGTCAATCCAGGGGCGCCTGGGTGGCACAGCAGTTAAGCGTCTGCCTTCGACTCAGGGCGTGATCCCGGCGTTATGGGATCGAGCCCCACATCAGGCTCTTCTGCTATGAGCCTGCTTCTTCCTCTCCCACTCCCCCTGCTTGTGTTCCCTCTCTCGCTGGCTGTCTCTATCTCTGTCAAATAAATAAATAAAATCTTAAAAAAAAAAAAAAAGTCAATCCATTCCTTTTCTAAATCTAAACTACTTTTTTCTTTGATACATTTTCACCTGATTACTTTCCTTCTGCATTTCCTGGGTCTGAGTTGAAATAATGTGAAGAATCTGGGAATAGGTGAACATTATTCTTTTAAGATTCTTTTTTTTTTTTTTAAAGCACATCTAGGGATATGTTAGGAGAACATGTTCTTTTGAACTAACTTGTCTGATTTGAGGAGTCAGAGTGTTCATGGAGTTGTGACAAGCTTCAAACATAGGTTAGCTGAACTATTGAGGACAGATGGTTACTGAGTCAAGTGAGAGAATTTTTAAATTAAAAACAGCAACAAAATTCCAATGCACTTAACCTTTTCTTCTTTTACGCCATTTAGCCCCTTTGATTTCTCTTTTGTACTTCTCTTCCTTTTCCCCAGTAAATAGAAGATTCTCCTGATGATTCACTCCTCAAATATATCCACATGCAAACATTCTAACAGGGGGGAAAAAAGCTGTTTTTTTCATAAGTATACATTAAAATGGAGTGAAGGACTCCTTTCTACCCATTTGACTGCCAGTATTCATTATCTAATAGAATATTGGATTATTTTCTTCAAGACTCCTGTTCAAAAATCAGTGTTCTGCTAGACTGAGCAGACTGACAGTAGTACAAGGCTTGCTAGACCTACAACTGGGTGCCCTCAGAACTGGAATCCAAAATTGTCCCTGCTAATGATGAGAGGTAAATAAGGAAGAAAAATACAATTATATATGTTTCATTTGCAGTCATGAGGACCTTTATAATTTTTTTGGGGGGAAAAGGGAAATATAACTCAAGCTCAAGAGGATATTAATTCAAATAAAGGGATTAAAGCTATCTCTTAATTACTTTTAGGGATGGATGAACTTGGCCATATTTTGGGTTTATTGAGTATCTCAAATGTTTTCCCAGATGTCTGCAGTTAAAAAAAAAAAAAAAAAAAGCTTCCTCAGCTACTTTTGTTTTACAGATCTTGTGTAATTTATGGTAAATCCAAATGAAAATATTTTAATTTGGTTTGCAACTAAGAAAACATTTGGCTTTATGCTTTTTCCTATTAATATTTGAAGTTTAGTTTCCATTGAGGTCTAAATCTTCTAGAAGTTTTATGTACAACAAAAAAAAAGCATTTATTTTTAGGAAATAGATATAACCTTTCTTATATGAATATTACATTAGTTATCAAAGTAGGGGAAGGATGTTTTGAAAAAGCATACATTATGTGTAGCTCTGTTGGTATTGTTTTAGACATAATCTGTTGGTTTGAATAAGAGTGCAATGCAGCCTTTTAAATATCTCGAGCGTACCAGGATTTATGAAATAAAGCCTTTTAAATAAAAGCCTAGTTAAATTAATTTTAGTTTTATATCAATATTGTTGGGAAGTATCATTTTTATCACTTTCATGCACTTTTCAAAGTATAAACAAGAATACATTTTTAAAGTATATTTTTGCTATCAATTTATGTCCAGTTTGAATTTAGAACAGTGGCAACTTTATTAAGTAAATTATAAATGTAATTTGCTTTATTTTCCATATATTACTACAGTGAGTGTATATATGTATATTTGCATTCATACATATATACACATTCTAAAAACAACATCAGCAAGGATGGCTTTCAGTATAACTGAAGATGCTGCTTCTTATCATATACTTAGTCCTCTTGCAAAAACTATTTCTGCTCAACAAACTTATTTTTGTCATTCTTTTCTTTTTTTTTTTTTTAACGTTTGGGATTTATTTGCGATTCTATTAGAGTACCCACCATATAGTCAGTGATCAAAGTAGTCACATTCTGTTGATGTCAATAATGATTTTATCTAAAAAGAGCTACCCCACCTGTTAATATATTAATGCAGATCATATTTTCTATTGCTACGGCTTTCCTCTGCCAACACCATTTTGTGTATTTCTATAGGAGATATTTGTTGTAGACAGCATCAAGGGCTCATTTTCATTTGTATGGCAGAAATGCCATATTTACTAGTTTTCCCACCAGTGTACCCTGAAGTATTTTATCTAGTCTGACATTTTTATAGAAGGGAGATACTATGTTTTGACATTTTCATATTTGAGGACACTAAAAGTCTAGAATCAACTAAACTGTGGTTGGTTCATTTATTTCTGAGACAAAATACTTCTTTGGTTATCATTATACACTCAACCCTGCCAGGAGGCATTCCTAGCATTGAGGTAAAGGTATTGTCATATAAACACTTCGCTAAGTTTTCCTCAAACTGGCTATTCCATTTGACCACAACAAACCCTCCATTCTGCTGTGAATGGGCTATGGTATTTTCTATAGTGTTCTGCCAATTCCTCTAGAGAGAATATGTCTGCAGTTGTCACAGAGTTTCTCTAACAGATTTGAACTCAAGGTGTGCTAAGGTCTGAGGAAGTTAAGAGAAGTTGACAGACTTCTTTTGACTTTTCTTTAAAATGTATATGTTCCATTGGATTTGGGTAGATAAACTTATTTCTTTATTCAAAGAGGTTCTGCTTACCTTATTCCACATCATTTCTACATTTGTCTTAAGAAATTACATGTTTAAGACCCTTTGGCTCTTTGGTAAGTTCATTGTTCTGTTTTACTCTCCTTTTAGTTACATAATGAAAATGATCTCTAAATTAAAAACAGAAGCTTTGAAGTTATTAATGATTTGCTCAAAACTGCTAAAGATGTAGGAGCATTGGTGAAATAGTTGCAGTGGCCTTGCTCATGTGTGTCATTACAAAGATCACCATTAAAATGAGCTTGTGATATTTGACTTATATCGTGTTAATGTTTCTGTTTTTATAAAAGCTACTCTTGCCTCATATCTTTGTGCTAGGTAGAGTCTTAAGTTCTTCTTATTTTTGGCAATTCCTTTGTCCCTCCTTTATACTGCAATTTTGGGATCTTTTCTGAGTTAGTTTTCAATTCCTAAACTTAGAACACTATGATGTTTCTTACTGCTTTTCCAGAAATTCGTATTTTATTTGGCCTCATACCATTCAAGACAGGTTCAATGAAACTTGGAACTGCTGAAAACATTACTAATCTTCTATTGCTATTTGCAGTTGGAGGTAACTGTCTCCTTACATCCCTTTTCCACTCAACTCAATGAAAATTAAAATTGACAGAAACAATTTCTAGAAGGAAAGTGGAAAAAATGAACAAAGGAGTTGAAAATATATATCCTCTTATCTTACATTAAGGCTCCTGTACACTGTTATAAGTTCATTTTTATTTTAATAATATTTCAAATATATAAAGTGCACATATTCAAATTATAAAAAGGAAATCGTATAAAGTAACTTTTTGAATGATAAGACAATAACTGTTTGGGATAGTTCATTTTATACAGACTATATGCAAGTCAATTGATTCTCAAAAGCTCTGGTGGTAAGTTAAGTTCACGGACACGAATTGAAAAGAGTTCTAAGATCACAGTACATTAAAACCTATAAAACTCCTTGTTTTGCCATGGTTTTTCAATGGTGTAGTTCAAATAATCTGTAAAGCATTATAATGTAACAGATACTGTAACATTATTCTTATCTTTTCATAGCTGAGCAATGAACATTTTGCTTTACCTCTGAGTAAAAAATATGGTTGACCAAAAAGAAATTTAGAGGGCAAATTCCAAGGTTCAGGGTTTCGTATCCAAATGTTATTTCTTTCCACTAAACACTTACAACAGAGGTTGCAAACTGGCATTCCTATGAACAGTTATTAACACGTTCGTGGTTGTTTGTTTGTAATGCATATTATATCAATATTTAATAAATGTTCCCTGTTTATCTGGATGTTCTGCATTATTTAAAAAGTAACTGATGGCAATACTGGATTCTCATTACTTCAAAGCAATGTTGTCTAAGACCAAGTAGTTCTTGCCGTCCTTACAAAAATTTTTTGCCTTCTTTATTAAATTTACCATTATCCCCTCCTATCCACTTGCTATCTTGTAGCTGACCAACTTGATTCATTTCTATTGAGTACCTGGCCCTCTAGGCATTGAGTTTGAATACCTTGCATAAAAGGTCTGGCTTTACCAAATCCTTAATATTGAAGTCTGCTGCAAATGTTGGGCTATTGTGAGGCCCAGAGTCTATTCTTACATAGGTCTGGAGTGGTATATTAAGAGCAATGGTTTTGAACTTCAATTACGTCCAATGCCTTCTCCTATCTCAAATGTTCTATAATATCTGTTTTCTAAAAGTGAAGTGAAATTTAAAGATAATGTAATCTACCCATACACACAATTAAGAAAATATACACCACCTTTAATACTAATGAAGAAAATTAAAGGGGTATAAATAAATGGTTGGATATGAGTACATTAAAGGGCGTAATAAAGTAGTCAGATGTATACCTCTAAAGAGATTTACTATGAATGTGAAAGCTGCAATTTTAGATTGATCCAAGAGCATAGCTTTGATGACTCTAATGGCGAAAAGAGCATCACACTCAACAACATGGTTTTCTGACATGGTTGACATGGTAAAGAATTCCTGGTAAAGTTTCAAACAAAACAAACTATCCAATCAATTTTGTGTGTGTGTATATATATATATATATATATATATATATATATATATACACACACACACTATATATATACACATATATATGTATATATATATTCATATACATATATATATATATATATATATATATGGCATAATGTAAATAAAACTATGCAAAGCTCCTTTGTACTTATGTGACAACCTGTTAGCGAGGTCTTGGGATTGGCTAAGTATAAACAGACATTTCTCTGCTGTGTATGTCTGTTTTCTGGTGGGCACTTAGAAAGTCAGATGGCATCTGGAAATTGCTTCATTCTGAATGACTTTCCTTCTTGTTAGAAGGTAACTAACGTCTGTGGACATAAGTAAACTGTGCCCCAACAAAATGCCAATACTGCTTTCCAAGTGTTGTGCCAACCAAAACAAAATAAAACAACAGACACCTCCAAATGTCTACTGGCATATATATAAACATATATAAAGATATTATTGCATTCCACTCTTTTTCATAATGAACATATATAAAGATATATAAAGATAATTTTAACTTTTCTCCTGTTTGGCAACTAATACAAATTGCTTTGTATATGTAATAATCATAAGAAAAAATCTGATTTGTAAACATAGATACTAAAAATTACATTTTACCTCAAGTTTTATTTGGGGATTAAATATAGTCTGAAATTACACTCCTTGCACAAGATAAAATATATTCTGATATCAAGATCTTATTTTTAGAATTCTAACTTTTTGATCTAAAATGATTTTTATATTTCTTGTATTTTTTTTGTTTTATTTCTAAGCGAGAAATGAGAAAGCTTTCATTCTTTGTAAGCACTCCTCAGATAACACGTTGTGCAGTCTTGAATTTTATAAAGAGAAAAAAACCCAAATTGGATATAATCCTCATAACTTTGTTTATACCTCTTTATTTATGAAATGTTACAATTTGATGTGTGATAGGATAACTTTGACTACAAAACACAATTTATCATCCGATTAAGATGACCCTGAGACAAATCTGCAGAAATCTTACCCTTTTTATATTTCTCTTTAACTTGTTTTCTAACAGCAGTGTTCTTTATGCTGCAAACAATAGTTTATTGTGATGCTAAACAGTCTTTGGCCTAGAAAAAGATTGAAGTCATTTAAATAGATGTTTAAATGATTGTCCCAATGAAAATGCCTGTGACATCTTATACTGTTGAGGTTTATCTGTGTGAGAAACCATCTGAGGGCACAGATCATTGCAGATTCATCTGATATCAAAAAATGCCAGCTATACTTACTTGATATTCATTAAATGAATTCTGAATTTGTAATTAGCTCTCTTTCAAAGGAAAAAAAAAGTCAAATTTCTTAATTAAAAAAATAGAATTTATCAACATTCCTTCTTACTCTCTGTCCACTACCACCATCACCAGCTCTGTCCAGGAATTAAAAATCTGTTATTCAAAGTTTTTCTTTTTTTTTTAAGATTTTTACTTATTTGTTTGTTTGTTTGTTTGTTTAAGAGAGAGAGAAAGCGTGGGGCACCTGGGTGGCACAGCGGTTAAGCGTCTGCCTTCGGCTCAGGGCGGCACAGCGGTTAAGCGTCTGCCTTCGGCTCAGGGCGTGATCCCGGTGTTGTGGGATTGAGCCCCACATCAGGCTCCTCCGCTAGGAGCCTGCTTCTTCCTCTCCCACTCCCCCTGCTTGTGTTCCCTCTCTCGCTGGCTTTCTCTATCTCTGTCAAATAAATAAATAAATAAAATCTTTAAAAAAAAAGAGAGAGAGAGAGAAAGCGCACATGTGTGCACAAAGCAGGGGGGTGGAAGGGAGAGAGGCAGAGGGAGAGGGAGAAGCAGACTTCAGCTAAGCAGGGAGCCCGAAGAGGGTCTCCATCTTAGGACCCTGAGCTCCTGACCTGAGTCAAAGGTAACTGCTTAAAGGACTGAGCCACCCAGGCACTCCTTCAAAGTTTTTCTTATGAACCCAATGCTGACGTACTGTTTATAACCAGAGTCAGAAATGTCTCAAGTAATCAAATACATTTTAACATGTTATGATTTTTATCTCATCCTTTACCTAATCTTTAGTGCAATGCAATAATAAGGTAAAGAGACAAAGGAGAAACAAAGACTTTGAGTAATCTAGAAATCGTATAAAATATTCCAAGTGCTAGAAAGCAGCCTGGCCTATAGACTGTCCAGAGCTTTTTTGTTTGTTTGTTACCACTGACAGGAATCAGAGAATAGCATGCAAGAATGCAAGAGGAGGGGCGCCTGGGTGGCACAGTGGTTGAGCATCTGCCTTCGGCTCAGGGCGTGATCCCGGCGATCTGGGATCGAGCCCCACATCGGGCTCTTCTGCTGTGAGCCTGCTTCTTCCTCTCCCACTCCCCCTGCTTGTGTTCCCTCTCTCGCTGGCTGTCTCTATCTCTGTCGAATAAATAAAAATCTTTAAAAAAAAAAAAAAAAAAAAAAAAAAAGAATGCAAGAGGACATTCATTATTAAATTAAAAAGACCAATATAAATATTTAGTATTTTTGTTTGGTTTTTATCATTCCACTAAAGATACTCTTGTATAATATTGAATATTAGCATTTTCTAAAAAAAAGGCTACAAGTTTTTTTGTTACCACATACTGTTCTAGAAGTTTGAAATTCTCCATTAGGAGACAGAGTCTACCATCACTTTGAACTTGAGCCTTTGTAACTGCCTTGACATATAAAATGGCTAGAATTGACGCTGCATAACTTTCAGAGTTAGATCATAAAAGATGACATGTCTTCTACTTTGTTCTCATATTCTCAGGACTCATCCTTGGAATCTGGCCACCATACCATGAGGAAGTAGCCAAAACCCATGAAAAGTCTTAGGGAACAGTCAGCATCAATCACCATAAACGTGAGTGAACAAGCTTTCAGATATTCTAGCCCCAGCCTGCAAGCTGCTTCATTTGACACAGAATGGAGGAGGGATGGACTGTATTCCACCAAGCCCTGCTCAAACTATACTGGGATTGAGGGGAAGAAACGGAGGCTGTAAGAATTGAAACAAATGATTAACCTTTTTTTACGCTGCCCCTCCCAATACAAACATTTACTAGTCTCCAAGACCTCACATTTTTTAGGGGGAAAAAATCAATCCCTACTTTAAAATTTTTTACCTATGTCACAAAATCCTAGTTGATAATCCCATTTTAAAAAGGTAACTACATATTTATACTATTGGACAGCCTAGATCTCATATACAGCCTGGAAGAAAACACAATTACCAATACTTGCATCATTTCTCCATAAACCTTTTAATACAAATGTACTTTTACTATAATTAAAATGTGTAAGTCCGCTGAGGGACTATTTCTAGACAAATTTTATAAAATTTTTATAAAAGCCATTTTATGAATGCTAAACTCAAGATAGATATTCCTGATAATTTCTAATGCATCAGAATATATGTTAAATAATTTTAAAGGGAGCTTCACATCTATTTAAGGTATTTCTAAGAGGAATGCAGCAAATATGCTGCATTGTCTTTGGAAAGGTCCTGCAATGGTGCCTGTTTGTTCAGATTTATAAATTTTATAAGGACTAATTTTCATTTATCATTTGCTCAGGATGGGACATCGTCTTCGTTTGTGTCTGATAAGAGAATTAAAGAATAATAACATATTGCAGTAATTATTTCATTATTATTTCTTAACTTGAAGAATATTTACTACCTATCTCTTATGGATATTGTGAAATCATTTACTTTGTAACATCTTTAAATCCTTTTATGAAAAGTGTCATAAAATGTGCTAGAGCGTTGTGATTCTTTTATCCCTTTCTAAGCTGTCATCTTAGTTGTCAATTTTCCTCTGGGAGTGTGTATTCTAAAGATGTTTTTGCCAAACATCATAGTAGGGCTTTAAACTAAGTGTCTAAAACTATTCACTATGAACACAGGGTAAATTGGGTTACATTGGAATGACAGTATATTCATTTGCAAGTCCCCTGACACAGTCATTTCAGCAACTTAACTTTAGCATTTACAGCCAGCTCCCAGCTGCAGAGGGAAATTCAATGGTCTCATTATTGTGTCTGAGCTGAACTGTGTCATGCAGGAGGAGATCCAGAGTCGCAGGCAGATTGGGGCCTTCCGGTTCATCTGCGGTTTGAGCTGCTTCAGCAGCGGCGGCAGAATCAGGAGGCAGGATAGCATCAGCTCTTAGGGAGGAAGCTCTGGTTCGTCCGCAAATCCTAAACGAATAGCAATTTTTGCCCTTTGAGGCGCACAGAATTCTTTTGAACTCCTGTTGGATTCAGGGATCACAGGGATCAGCTTGACTCCTGGAAGCAGGATGTGTTCATTCAGAGGCAGCAGCTTTGGCAGCCAAAGAGGATTGTCAGAGCCTATTTTCCTTTTAGCAGCAGGAGTAAGTACTGTAAAGAAACAGGGCTCAGGGAGGCTGCATGATGCATAAACAGTATGTAATCCACCGAATGTGCTGGGAATTACAGAAGAAGGGGAAGGAGCACAATTCTGCTGATACTACACTGGGGCGGTGGGGTGGGAAGACCTCTAGGCCACATAGACTACTGCTTGCCAGAGAGGCCCTTGTTATTTGGAGGAAGTAAGATGTCCCATGCATGTTGAGCCGCCATCTCCAAGCTTTGTATCAAAAAGGGAAAAAACTCTAAAATTCTGTCGCTGAATTCTGAATTAGTTGTATTGCTTAATCATGTCACTTATTCAATCTATTAAATTATTTAGAAAATAAAGGAGGGGGTTTGTGGTTTAATAGCTAAAATCAACACAAGCATCAAAATAAGCAAAGGTCAATGCTGGGAGATGGGGCAGGATGCTATTGCTTTATGCATAAGGGAGAAGAACATATATTTCAGAGAATTGACTCTATTGTGTGAAATATGAAATGTTTTCCTGGGGATTTGTATTAAAGCCAGCATTTGACTCTTTGAGTCGACTGCGCAAACACTCTGGGCAGGAATAAATAAAGAAGCTATCATCAATCATTGGATATTTATGCTAAGGAGGACTGTTTTCTTCTTTCTTTGTCATTTGTTTAATGGCCCACTCAGCATGACTCCTGAAGGCTATGGCTCCAAGCCCTGAAGGCACATGCCCCAAATCCAGCACATGGTCTCCCCAGGCTAATTTACCAGCCCTATTCAGAAGAAGGAAACTGAAAGTAGGAAAGAGCAACAAAGAGAAGGGTTTGGTCAAGCATAATACTTGCAGCTGCATTTCTGTTTCTGAGAGCGCTGTGACTTGCCAGCCCTTCACGGCAGTATTTTCAGGAGAGCAGGATTTGGCATGATTTTCTTCCTGTGGGGGAAAAGAAATGGCAGGAACTCCATTATTATATTTTAAAATTGCCCTCTTACTTCCCATTGAAAGAAAAAAAATTTAGGCTATTTTAGAGGATAATAAAATAATGAACAACAATTAGTCGAACTTCGTGGAAAAAAAAGAATGCTTCCTTATATGATAATATTTGTCAGCATAATTGTGTCATTTAGGTAGAGAGGAGCCTTTCATTTATTGCTATGGTATAGCTTTCAATTTCCAAACATTTGACATTTAGGAAGACTGTAGAAATGTATACTTTGTTGCATCCTTACTCTTGGAAGCAAAAGAAGACGTTTAAGAAAAACATGGTATAAGGTTTGATTTATCGACAAATTTTGACATTTTAAGCTATCATGCTTATTTTTTCCCCAAAGTTGTTGGAATTGGTTTTGAAATATGTCTATATTATGCATAGTGAAGCCAAATTGGTCTGAGTAGCCAATATTTTAAAAGTTTTGCTCATCTCTTGTGACTATTTAAATATATGGATTCTAAAGAAAGGTGAGCTACAAGGCATTGGCAACATGTTTCCCAGTAACTGAATTAGTGAAATTCACCTTTGTGGTCAGCTATTTTCTACTTGGTTACTTTAGAATTATCAAGGCTTGGGAAAGGAAAAGGAAGAAGAAAGACACAAAGGCTTCAGACTGCTCTCCTCTGACCCCAAGGAAACGAATTAGTAAATAGAGATGACAAGCTCTTGGACCACAGAATATGATTATGGTTGTTCTTAAAAGAAATCTCGGATTGCTAAAGTATTTTATCTGGGGTCATAAATCTGCACTCTGCATTAAATAATAAAAAGACACCTAATGTTTCTATCTCAAACATGCTTTTTCTGGAGTTTATCTGATTCTAAATTCAACTTTTAAACATTTGTTCTATATGCATTTGTTGAGCATATACTATATCAAAGAATAGCTACCAGAGGCTGGAAAGATAAAGAAGATGGGTTCTCTGCTAGGCTTGGAACAAGTGTTATATTGAAAAATAAAACATATTTAGTTCAGTGATAAGAATACAAATACTGTGCAATGGATAACCATGGAAAAGGCCATTAATTTCAGCTAGTTTAATTTTAGATGGCTTTATGAGGAATTGGCATTTGAGTTGAGCCTGAAAAGGTGGTCAGAATTTCCATTAAGGGAGAGAAATCATGAGCATAGGGACTGAGTTATTAAAGCTTACACTATTCTCTGGAAAAACTGAATTATAGAATGCATGGAGAGGATAACAGGATAGCTGTAAAACACTGAGCATGAGTTGTTTACTGAATAACAGTGAAATCTGAATTAGAGTGTAGTATACCTAGTGGTTAAAATGCATTCTGAGAGTCAACATAACATAAGGAAAAGAAAGTGGTTATAGATTTCAGAAGAACCTTTCAGGTTCATATCCTGTCACTTCCACTCAACCATGGGAGCATTTGTCAGCTTCTTCAAGCTCCAACTGTAAAACATATCTACTGTAAAACTGATATGACAGGTTTAACATGGAGATTGAACTGAGATGCTATATATGAAATATACTCATGTTGTGCCTCATTATTCAATACATGGCAGCTGCTATTATTATTACTGTTATTAGCCATGTTCTTATTGTGTAATGTAAGACAAAGTTGGAACCGTGGTTTGCTGGAATGTTATGGAAAGAAATTAAAGTTAGGTTAAACTTACTGTAAATTGGAAAATCTACTTTGAAGAAGGCTGTAATGTTATTAAAACAGTTTTAGAATATTGACTGAAGCAGCATGAAATTTGTGGTGGAGGCACGGAAACCAGTTAGGATGGTACAACATAGACTGCAGACAAATGTGGAAAAATAAGAATCAGACTGGCGAGAGACCAAGTGACACTTGGAGAAGTAGGAGAACTCGGATTTATTTTATGCCGTTGGACCCAGATGAGCTCGTGCTCCAAATTCTGGGCCCCGGGCAGCGGAGTTATAGGGCTTTTGTAGGGGACTTCAGGCAGTCAGTTTCCTAGGACTATGCTGACTGCTGGTAGGTGAGTTTAAACTGGGGGAGTGGGGGCTGCTTTAGGTGGGAACAGTAGTGCAGGGAGCCTGTGGCGGGAAGCCTGTTTACAGAAGCAGAAATGGCTGGTTATCTCTTGCTCCCAGTAGGGCTTCTGGTTATCTCTAGCTTATTGTTTGTAACTGTCCATCTTCTGGGGCCTCCTGGCCTGGGCCTGCTCTGGTCAATTTTCCTTTTCAATAGATAAGAAAGCCCAATGGCAGCAGATGGAAACTATTATACCCATTGCACTTGATGATCCAAAGTACGAAGAGCTTAAAACGTTGATTACATTTTCATCGTGAGAAACCAGAGCAAAGGAAGAGAAAATATTTGGAAATACATATGAGGTGTTCAGTTTACTTTCAGTGTTTGAAGTGTCAGATGACCTGAAATCAAAGTGTTCAGCAGAAGAGAGATATCAACGCAATTGTTGTAAATTTTGGACTTATCAGCACAAATGTAAATGGGTGTAATTTCCCAGGAAGAGAAAGTATTATGAGAAGAGAAGAGACTAAAAGTAGTAACTTGAGGAATCCCAACATTAAAAAAAGGGAAGACACAATAAAGAAGATTTAAAGGTTTAAAGAGATAGCTTCATTCCTCAAATCTTTTGTTTAGTTATACGACCATATTTTAAGAGGAATATGGACTGTTGGAATAACTTTAAGAGAGTATGAGGACACTTAGAATGTGAAGAGAAAGTAAAGAAGATTAGAGAAATAAAGACTCAGATGCTATAAATTCTTGGAGGGCCACTACATGAAGGAAACACTTGGCCTTCTCTTCCTCCCTCTCTTTCCTTCTTCATACTCTTTTATCTTTCTCTTCTTCCTTCTTCATGTGCACAGAAAAAAAATAAATAAAACAGTTCTAACTTAGGGTTCAACAAAGAAAGTGAGACAGATCCACTAGTCATAATTACAGTCCATTTAAGCTACAAGTAGCTTCCGTCCCAGGGTTACACACTTAGTACTATTCAAGTTCTGTCTTGCTGTGATGTGGGGGATTAAATATTATAAGGTAAAGAGCACACATCTAATACAAGATTTTTAAATGAGGTTAATCATCCTATTTTAAAATCATTCAGTTTTCCATTTTTCTCCTATACAGACTATTAAATATATACCATTATGGTCATATACACAGGTTATGTGTAGTTACATCTGTGTCTGTTCTCTGTTTCATACAATCATTTGATCATAACACATGAATATTTATTAAAATGAGAGGTGGCAGATGTAATGCAAACATTTAATATTTTAATAATCTAAAATTTCACTGTATTTTGATTTGAAATATATTATGATTTGGGTATCAGCAATTTGAAGGAAGTGTCTATAAAGCTGTTGCAAAGCAGTCTCACTTTTATTTACTTCCCACAGAAAAAAGTAGAAAGCAGAGAAGAATGATTAAAATCATTAAAATATTTAGTTAATATTTTATTAACCATCACTGAGTAATATATTAAAATGCTGCTGGTAATTGGGTGAACTGCCTCTATCATATCAAAGATGGGAAATTTAAGTTATAGATGGGCTCAGCATCTTTCATTAAATTGGGCATATTTTATAGACATTATTTTCCAATATTTATCACTGATAAGACTTCTCATTGTCTTTGTCTCTGCCTCTTCATTCCAAATCATAGTGTTCCATATGCCCCCAAAAAGAACTTTCTCTTTGATATTAAGTTCTGAGGCAATTTCTTGGTTGTCGTTGTGTCTCCACAGCGCAAAGCTAATTCTTTTAATTGTACTCTTGAGTTAAACCAAATGTACTTCCATTTATTTCTCAAATTGTGCCCAAAAGAAAGTAAAAATGTTAAGAAATTTTCAAGAAGCTGGGTTAATCGAACAATGTATACTTTGACATCCACAATATTTTGACCAAAAACTTATAATTTAGTAACCTCAAGTTGAAGAAACTTATTCAATTCTTATTTTCTTCTTTATCAGCCATTATATATTAAGCAAAATGATAAAATAGGTTTATCAAATTCTGAAAAAGATAATTCTTTTCAAGGGAACCAATTTATGCAAACACAATTCTTCAGAGCAAGTACTCTTAACATTCAGGTCCATAGTTATATGTTGGCCTCCTGGATTCCACATTGACTTTGCTCAACAACAATGAACATTAAAGAAATAACTGTAAGATTCATGCACTGGGGTAAAAATAAAAGCAACAGTATCATACATCTATTCAGACACACCTATCCAAAACCAGTTCTTGTCCTCAAGAAATTCAGCTGATCTGTGGAAGGTATAAAAATAACCTTGTAAATTTTTTTAAATGTTATGATTGCTTATAATATTGGACTGCACCACACTTTATGAAAACCCTAAAGAGAGAGGGATTTACCCATAATAGGAAGGTCAAGGTAGACTTCAACAAAATTCCATAAGGCCAAGGAAATGTATCTATTTGATTCAGTACTGTGTTTCCAGTGTTTAGTAATAGCTCATGTTCCACCTTAGGAGTTCAGTATGAGTTGAGTAAATGGGTATAATAATGGATGAGTGAATTGATTAACGAAGGAGTGACATTAGAGTTGGATCTTGAAGTATCTTTAGGAGTTCAGAAATTTGAAGGTTCAGATGAAAAAGAAGGAAGCCTAATTTAGAACACTGACAAACAAAATGGTATTGAAGAGGTGGTGTCAAGGAGGAGCATCCAAAATTTTACTCTGTAACATTCTGATTTTGAAATGCTTGCAGAAATCCTGATAAAGATACCAGGTAGAAAGTTGTAATTGATATTAATACTATCAAGAAATTAAAACTATAGTGTATGTGTGTGTGTATACATAGATATAGACAGATATAGATAGATATAGATATAGATGGTAATTGAAACTATGGAAAAGGATGACTAAGCCCTAAGAGAAGTAAGAGACTAGGGTAGGTAATAGAGCAACATTAAAACGGAAACAATCTATACAGGCACCCCAAAATTTCCAGTTACAACACAGTCAACACATTCTCTTTCAGGATGCTAATGAAGAAAAAAAATAGTGAGGAGTCAGTAGGTTGATGGGAGGTGAGATTGAGCTAAAATTTATTTGAACATATTTTTTGGTTGAGATGAGAGAGCCAATGAAAAGAAAGACACATGAACAGGAAAATTTGACAGACCAAGACGCTAGCGAGTGAGGAAAGAATTGTCCTAATGAGCATGGCTGAAAGGCTGTATCAGAAAGAGGGTGGTTTCTTTGCTTCTAAGGCAGGAGAAAAGAATCTGAGACCCTTAACTGAGGGCAGAAGGAAGGACATTGGAGAATGTTTCTATTTGTTTCCTCCATGCTCGCGATGTAATAAAAAGCTAGCTCATTTGCTCAAGGCAAGTGGATTGGTGTTGATGGAAGAGAGCGTAAGAGAATGGTAAAAGTTTGGAATAACCTCCACACAGAGTGGTGTGGTGGCTGATAGAAAGGAGCCAAAAGATCACTGTCAAACTAAAGAAACAAATGAGTCTAGAAAACCTAGATTTGTAACAGAGTCAGTCAGCACCTTGGAGCAATTTCTCCAGCAGTGCTTGGTAACAGGAATAGGGCAAAATGGGAAATTGATTGGTGTAGGAAGAGAGAGGAGCTGAGAGGGTAGTGGCAGGTCAAGGGAGTGAGGTAGTGTTTTCAATAGATTCCAGTGCAAGTGAATCTGAACAATGGTACCATGCATGGCTATTTAGAAACCCAAAGATTGGGAGATTTTTTTAAATGCCCAATAGTAAGTTTTTTGGTAGTGAAAGTGAGAACGAGGATGAAGTATAGAAAATTGTGGTTAAAAAGCAAGAATTTTCAAATTGGAAATGGAGAGGATATGAGGATAGAATCCTGGAAGTTAGCATAGCCCCAGTGTGGAAGGAGGCATCGGTGGCAGTATTTTCAGTTTTTAGATTAATCCAGTAAAATTTATTAGTCTTTATCCCGAAAAAAAAAAAAAAAAAAAAACTTGTTTCTGTCATGGAAATTAAGCAGGGGGTGGAGAACTGGAACAATGATAACAACAATAGCAACAAAACATTCTTCGACAATAATCTGTCCAGACAATGACTCGATAGAACAATTCAGCATTATCATCATCATCATCATCATTCTTTAGCTTTTTAAAAGCCTCCACTTAATTCTAACAATATTTGTTATGTTGGCCGGCACTATTATTCCTACTCCACAGATGAGGGGAAAAAAAGAAAGTAAGATTATTGAACCTAAAACTGATAAGTGTAGAAGGCGGAACTTGAATCGCAGACTTTTGGATAAAAGTGTGTTCTTTACATTATTTACATCTACACCATGCTTTTCTGTTTAAGTTACAGTGCCGTTTCTCTTATCTGTAATTTCAAGAAGTCAGTTGGCACAAATCAACTTCTATTTCAAAGTAGAGAGACTTAATATTTTCAGATAATTTAGAGGTAGATTGATAATGTATACATAGTACATGTAAAATATTTGACCTTTATAGAATACATGCAATCTATAACAGGTTGTGCCCCTATGTGTTCAGACAAAATATGTGCTCTGAACACCAAGGAAATCCGTTTGTTAATCCCTACGAAAAGGTATTAGATACATTTTGGGTAACCTTATTTATGTCACTTTAGTCCTGGGTGTGTTCCTTGTGCTGGGACAAGGATGATGGAAAGGGAAGGCTTAGAGTGAGAAGCAGCTGAGCAGTGCAGTCACACAGAGCAAATTATTGTGGCAAAATGTTTCTTTTGTATAAGGCAATAGACAGAAGACATCAACTGTTAACTATGTATCCCTTATTAAAGCAGACAAAGTATACTAGTTAGTAAGCTAGTGCCAATGGAAGGTCTTTACAAAGCTGGATTTCCAAAAATGGGCACTGGTGTCTCAGTCACAAAAAGTCCTAAGAGGCTTACGACTGACTTCAGCTGTCTCTTAAATGACAGTAATAATGTAAAAACCCATCTTTATCTATGCATATCCCAAGGAGGCTCAATTTATCAAGAATAATTTTCTTCCTAAACCCTTGTTTGCTTGCTGCTTACAGGGACTTTTCTTTTTATTTTACTCCTGAGTTTATCTGCAGACTCAGTGGCTGCAGTGATGTTAAATATTTGGAGGGACAGCTTCCATTATCTGCAGGTTGCTAATGTGACAGACAATTGTGCAGGTAGGAGGCAGAATATAGGGAGCTCCAGGAGCAAAGGTATAAGGAGTTTAGCCTGCTGGCGGGTTCTGGCGCAGGGCGCCTGGTAGTATGGAGCATATGCCGATCATGAAGCTGATATACATGTAAAATGTGCCTGCGAGTATTTGGAGATTTTTATAAGCTGGGTTAACATTTTTCTGCAGGAAGGGTGAGAATGCTTCCAGGTTGCATAAAATCCTAGTAATGAAAGGACGCCTCTGTACAATCTGCCCTGGTCTCTAACCATCCATTCTTTCACGTTGCCCCACCATCAACAACAGCCTTGCAGGCAAAGTTTGTTCATGCTACAGTGTGCAATTATGCTTTTTATTGTTTTCTGTATGCCTCCTAAGAAGACAATCACCCTTGATATCATGGTGATATTTCAGCAATTTTTTATAGGCTCCTTCCAGTCCCTTATTATTAAGCATTTCAACCTCATTAATAATTGATGTCCACGTTTAAGTCGCTGGTTAGAAAATACCTCTAAGATTTTACTTTATTAGCTTTTGAGTAAATGTTCTCCAAATCTCCTCTGCATTTTGTTAAAAATGAATGTTATATATCTTTTGATAAAACCTACAGAGTTAAGTGCCTAATAATATACTACATGACTAAAATGACAATATTTTAGCTTTATGCTGAAGTATGAAGGTTTGCCTGCAAAGGTATGAATCACTGGTTTTTCATTTCTTTAATTCTGTATTAATTGGTACTTGAGGCAATAAACCATAACATATAACTCTGGCTTCAGATAAGCTTTAATGAGAGCCTGACCTTTGCTTAGATACTTCGGTGACAGTGAAAGGGTTCAGGATAACCCTTTGAAGCTCAAATTTATGAGATAAATGTTCTTAGCATTTCCTTATCTTAGCTTGAGCTGATTATTGGGGATATTCTGGGGGGTTATAATTGAGACTTGGAAGAAAATTATATTCTATTATGTCCAGTTCAGTGGAAGCTTAAATAGCATTAGTGTAGCTTCTTTTTAGTTCATTATTTTGCACCTGGAAAGGAATGAGGTTCAGAGATCAACAAAAGGCATGCAACTGCCCCCAAAAATAGTATAAAAATGATTAAAGGATCACAGATATTTTCACTGTATCAGCATAAAATCTCATTTAAAAGGGACTAGCTCTCATTCATATGTTTATGTGCTATAGGACAGTGAAATCAGTGTTTAAACTGCATTTTGCTGTCGACTCATCAAACTGAAGAGTCAGAGACATATTTTATAGTTCCAGCGCTTTAAAGGAGGTGAAACTGGAAAAGTGGAATATGGAAGATTTGAAGTGTTTGGATACACAGTTGTAGGGAAATATTTGCAATTTGATTACGTTTAGTATGCCTTTTTTTTTTTTTTTAATGTTTTAAACCAGAACTAGAGCTGTGGCAACATACTGAGAAAGCTTGAATTCAAGTTGACAGAGAGAGGCAGAGGATGTAAATGTGGACAAGCATGGACCCACACAGCCTGATGAGATCAAAACACTAGGACAGAGTCATTTTAAGGTCCTACTCTAATTTATGTACTTCACGACAATGACTGGCTTTGACCATTATCAGCCCCGGAAAATCTCCCTTTCCTTGGCAAATCTGATATGGCTTTCTTCTGGTTCTCTTTCTACTCTGGCTGCTCTTTCTCAGCCAGGTTTCTGCAAGATGCTCAGTATTTGCTGAATGAATAGATGATTCTCCTATGAGATTACTTCTTACCCCTTCCCACATTTTCAGCTAACACAACAGTGTACGAATTATTAATTAATCACTGACTTGTAAAGAAAAGGTAAAGTTACATGACTCATGTGTCATCGGGTTCATGATGGGAGACCAGACACATGCATTTGCTCTGTGTCCCCCTTCAGTTAAAACTAAAATCAAAATAAAAGATATCATAAAAAAGTAAACAAACCCATGGCCGAGGAAGAGAGGACAATGACAAAAGAAGAGAAGACATCTGCAACTTTCTGGGAGATGGCAAGTGTTAGGTATGGCTTGAAGATGATCTAGGTGGAGAGGTAATGGCAGCCACTAAGGAAACTACTTGAAAATTTAGAGAACAGTTTGTCCAGCAGAATTCAGAGGCCCAGGGCTTAGAACCATTGATTTGGTGAAGGTTCAGAATAAGAAGTGGATCTATATATGACAACTTCAGAAGTTAGTAATGCCATGCTCCCACTTCTGCCTACACTGAACACGCACGTGCACACACACACACACACACACACACACACAAATTACACATGTATACACACACATACATACACATACACATAAAGGCTGGGGTTTGCAGCCTGACAGAGAATGCCGTGCCTGTTCACTCTAAAGAGAAACTTATTAGTAATTAAGCTTCACGCTACCCAATACCTAGTGAGACTCTCCCTTCATTGGATGATTTAATAATATTCTTTTACTTCCCCCCAAGAGATTGCCGTGTGTTGTTCCCGGAAAGTGCAAACTTCCACTTTAAGTTTTAACCTAAATTATCTCCTAATCCCACAGAGCCAGTTTGTGTTTCTTTACCAACAGCTGTGTTTTTGCTATAATTAGCATGCTTTCTCAAGAGGTGGATCAATAACCAAAGAGAATCCTGCATGCCACAATACCTTCCAAAATAATGTACTGGCAAGACGTCTCAGATTCCAATCAACTTAAATGTGCTCTAAGACCAGCAAGATCACTCTGAAATCTACCTGTTTCTTTATAGCTTTGTCACCCTTACCTGCATTTAAAGACCTGTCTTATGGTTACTAGGTCATCACAGGGAAAGAGGAATCAGGGAACCCAGCCTGGAGAAATAGCAAATAGCAGGTTTTTCCATTTCTTTCCTTCTTTCTTTCCTCCCTCCCTCCCTCTGTTTCTTCCTTCCTTCCTTCCTTCCTTCCTTCCTTCCTTCCTTCCTTCCTTCCTTCCTTTCTTTCTTTCTTTCTTTCTTTCTTTCTTTCTTTCTTTCTTTCTTTCTTTCTTCTTTTCTCTTTTTCTCTTTTTCTTTCCCTCCCTCCTTCCCTTCCTTCCTTCCTTCCTTCCTTCCTTCCTTCCTTCCTTCCTCTCTCTCTCCCTCTCTCTCTCTCTCCCCTTCTCTCCCTCCTTCCCAGAATTAAAAATAAATAAGGGGAAGGAATGAATTAAGAGGCATCACTGAGACTTTTATGAGACAATAACTCCAGAGTTGAGCTGCTTTCCCAATTGCTAATACCCAGCCTCATCCTTAGTAAAAAGTTACAAAGTGATAGCACTAATACTCTTACTGCTTTTTTAAGGAAAGTATTTTATTTGTGTCTAGATAAAGAATTGCTCTGACGTTAGATCCTTAAAAAAACTTCAAATAAAACTTATAGCAATTCATACAATAGATTATAATTTTAATATTTTAACAATGCAATCATTTGCTGGGCATGTTGATGAAGCCTATTAACACCACAGTTCTCTTTGACAAAAAAAGAAAAGAAAAAAGAAAAAGAAAACTTCAAAAACATGACCAGAAAAATGCATGAGGATAAAGGTAGAAAGACACGTGTCAAGTAGTAAAGAGAGACATTCTAATATGAGGTGAGGATGTGAAAATAGAGAAGTTATTTTTATTAACAAAACAAGGAACGGAAAGCTAAGAGGTCTGGTTCTGAGAATCCCTTCAAATGTTTTTGCCAAAGTCAGCTGTGCCCTCTGGCCATGTCCATAGCCCCTACCCCTCCTGCTGAGCAATGAGAGTTTTCTCACACTCACCTGTAGGCAAGCAAACTACCATGCATTCTGATGTACACCAGGGCAGTCCTCTTCAACTCCAGTCTCCTGACTTAGCCGGGTCTCTGGGCATGATCCAGAACTCCTTTCTATGCTCTCCTGAACAGGGCTTAACATCTACTTGGATTTCATTTTTATGTCTCCCTCATAAGTCTTTCTAAGGGGTGAGGCTGGTATAAAGATTTATTTACCTTCCAATTCTATAAATTTTGTATTATGTAACTCATCTTCAGTTGTAGAAATAACTACTGTCAGTTTTAGCTCTAAGAAAACTTTAATTTTCTCTTACACATATATCACTCATTCTACCTTAGGAATTGCTATGATATGGCAGAAAAACAATGGTGCTCATTTGCAAGTCAAATACAAATATGTATATTGAAGTATCTAGCAAACTATTACGTGCCCAAAAAAATGTTAGCTATTTTTTCTTTTTACTGTAAACAGTTGTTTTATCCTATTCCAGAGAGGATTCAAGTTGAGATAAATAGATTTAGAGATATAGATACAGATAGATACAGATAAAGATATAGACATAGAAATATGTACTGTCTAGCATGGCAACCACTGGCCACGTGTGCCTTTTTAATATTTGGAATGTGGTCTGAATTGAGAAGTGTGATAAGTGAAAAATAAGCATCACATTTCAAAGACATAGTATTAAAAAAAGGATGTAAAATATCTCCTTAACATTTTTTTACTGATTACATTTTGGAATGTTAATATTTTAGATACAAGGTTAAATAAAAATAATTATTAAAATTAATTTCACCTCTTTCCTTTTACTTTTTTTTAATGTGTCCTTTAAGAGATGTAAAATTACATATGTGGCTCATATATTTCTACTGGTCAATACTGATATATAAAATGCAGTGAGACAAAATGAATCAAATTTAACACTTCCTGTGTAATATCATTAAACATTTCTCTGGCAAGAGTAGTTCAGAGGACCTTATTCTTAAGCACTTAATGTTCAGTGTAGTGTGGAATAAGACTAAAATAAGGACTAAGAAGCAACACTCCTAATTTTTGAAGATTGTTCTGCTACCCACCCAGAGGGACTACGAATCCATTTGACTGTGGTCTGTAGCAGGATTAGGTGGTGGTGCTGAATACAATTGATGAATGTGTCTCTAATTCATTTATTTTGGCAATAGTGGATCTCTTAAATGGTGAAATAGATCAGAGTCTCTGTAGCATTTGCTTTAGTTAACAGTGGGGGGAAAAATGTTGCCACCTCACAGTTTTTGGACCGAACTGCAAAAATGGGATTAATGAGGCTCATTTTCACACTGAACTGCCCCGGGTCCCACACTAGTCAGAGGACAATGGAAGTCTATAATTACTTGTGTTAAAGAGAAATGACCACAGGATCTAACTTGGTTTCAGTGTGATTTACAGCGATAGGCTTTGCACAGACTTAATTTGATGTCAGTGAATTTTGGTAGGGGTAGGAGTTAGAAGAGCCAATGCTTTCTGTGAAAAGATACATACTAGATATAAATGAAAGCAAAATTCAAACACTTGACTGAGAAAAGTTAGCACATATAGCCCCACACCATCCCCTGCTCCATACTGTAGGTTTAGCCGCTAAAACGAGCACTGTCATTTACTTTTTGCTCATGATTATCATGAAGATAGAAGTATCAGATGAAAATCAAGAATTACAAACCACATTTTGAAAATTAGAAAGATACAACAAAGTTTCCTTTTATTTCATAAAGTATAGTAAACATTTTTGTCCATTTTTACCTGCCCAGTATATCAGTATAATATGTTGAAGTGTTTCAAGTAATTTGTGATTTGAACTAAGGAAAGGTGATGGGTGACCCTAATCTATAGGTTCCCTGGCCTTTCTAAGTTGAGATTTCAGTTACCAAAACCTTAAAACAACACAACAACAACAACAAAAGGAGTTTGGCAAAATAAAAACAGAACTCTGCATATCTTGTGAAAAAAATGTGATAGTTTTATATATATTCACATAGAAAAAGGTAATATTGCTTAACCACAGAGATAGCATAACATTTACTGATATTTATGGAACCCTTACTATGTTGCATGTCATCTTTTAAGCATTTTTAATTAATTGAACTATTTAACCCTCATATTATGCCTGTAAGGTAGGTACTATTATCATTTCCATTTTATATATGAAGAAAGTGAGGGTTAAAGGAATTAAGTAATTTGCCCAAAGTCACACAGCTAGTAATGATGAGAATCAGCATTTGAAGTCAAGCTGTCTGGCTCTGTGGACCACAGTTTAAATGACCTCTCATCCTCCCTTTTAAAAATCAATAATTCTATATACATATTTGTAAAATGTACGAATTAATATTTTTTTAACTCATGGGGTTTTTGTGATATTGTGAAAGCTAAATAGGCAATAAATATAAACCCTTAGATTAGTGTCTGCCATGTATTATAAAATAGATATTTATGTATATATATATGTTACTTATAGAAATTGAGGTGCCTGGCTGGCTCAGTCGCTAGAACATGCCACCCTTGATCTCAAGATTGTGGGTTCAAGCCCCACATTGGGTGTAGAAATTACTAAAAATAAATTCTTAAAAAAAAGGAAATAAACACACATACATATAGGATAGTATATAAGGTCATTTTATTCTTGTATCAAGATATGGTTTTCATATTCAAGGTTTATTTTTTTTTACTTATTTATATTTTTTATAATCTTAAAAACAACTTAAGGTTATATATGAAAATGATTAGCCAAGGGTAGTAATTCTGGTGGTTATAAGTATCTCATGAAAATTCACAGGTTATTGTTAATTATTTTCTACCAAACAATTAATTTGAAACATATGCTGTATAAAAAAGTGAGATTCAAATCAAGATACTAAAAATTTTATTTAGTTTACTTCAACTTCTTTAGTCAGATCTACATAAAAGTATCTTATTTTATAGTGTGATGCATACTGAATTTAGGATTATGAAATTGAAATTACACATTCATTTCTTTTTAATAAAATTGGTTTGAAAATCCAAAGTATTGGGGCACTTGGGTGACTCAGTTGGTTAAGCGTCTGTCTTCAGCTCAGATCATGATCTCAGGGTCCTGGGATTGAGCCCCACATAGGGGCTCCCTGCTCAGCAGGGGGCGTCTGTTTCTCCCTCTCCCTCCCCCTGTTCATATTTTCTCTCGTTCGTGCTCTCTCTCAAATAAATAAGTAAAATCTTTTTTTAAAAAAATAAGAATATCCAAAATGTTACATACACATATATAAAACTATACTTTGAGGATAAAACAAGTTCTAATTTATGAAGAAAAATGTTACATATTTCTGTTTTCTGAAAGAAAATCCAAATTGTGCCCTCTTTTTACCCAAAGCATCATATATTCCCACAAGTGAAATTCTCAGCTATGATTTTGACATATAGTAAGTACCCAGATAATCTGTTGAAAAAATAGAATATTCCCTTGTAAGATTTTCGGATTTCTTCACATTTTCCTATATGGATCTACTAAGTTATAATACTTTTATTCTATATTGCTACTTAGCCTTCAGATTTAGGATTTTGTTTTGTCTTAAACCTGTAGCAAAAATATTTTACAAAATTAATTTAGGATAAGTTAACTAAAACAGTATTTTTCATGGATAGGGCTCTACCTTTATTCTCATTTCTTTCCTTCTGCAGGTTATGTATTATTAAAAATAACATGTCATGTTTCTTACAATGAATGCCCTAAAGAAAAATGTGGACAGAAGAAAAAGACAGGAACAATATGTGTCAGTCATGAAGGAGAACTGAAATCTAGCTTATGGAGCAAAATTAAATGACTAAAAATATCTAATCAACAGTGACATTTTTGAGTACCAGCTGTGCAACATAACAGGATTCTTCTTAGTCTGCAAGAGAGTTTATATAGCTCGTCTGAGCATAGTGAATAAAGTACAGGACCAAGAGTCAGGAAATCTGTTGGCAGTCAGAGTTTTGGCACTCAAAGCAGGAAGAAATCTGAGAATATTCATCTGTTTAAAGGGGATGTGGATAACTGTTAGTACATCATTTATGGAGAAATATAAATTAGAAAGTTTATAGAAGTAGGAGTTCTGAAAGCTGAATAACTTCAATGTATCATAGGTATTTATTTCAGTAAACAGTTTTGTGACCTTGTATAAGTTACTTTATCTCTCTATGGCTTAGTATTCTCATTGATAAGGAGGGAATTATAATAATATCTATCTCTTATGGTTGTGGGCAGATTCAATGAAAAATGTATGTAAAGAATTTAGCAGAACAGCTTCAACATATTTCAGCCATTAATATTATTATCTATAAATAATGATACATGTCCCTAGATCTTTCATTACTAAATTGAAATTAATATTATTTTCTCATGTGGGACCACTTTCTAACTGATACCAACTAAAGTAATGCCCTCTTATATTTTTAGTAACTAAAAGACCACTTGGATGGAATCTAAGAAATACTTGCCACACACTACATTCAAGTACATGATGGCTCAGAATATATTGTTTTCTTTGAGAAGGAGAGGGAATGCCTCTCATTCTCTTTGGAATTTGTATAAATAAAAATAAAACGACATCGAATTTCTAATCCAATGCAAACACTAACAATTTGGGGTGCTTAAAGAATACATGGAATAAAGATAGATCATATGGGTGGTGGTGTGATTTTAGTGAGGATGGCTAAAATCATATGATTAAAACACTTTTCCATTCTGCTTCTGCATTTAGATTAAATGTAGGAATTTCTTCAAACTATTTCTTAAATATAAAGGCTAAATTTTTATGTATTTTAAAATATGGCTATTATATGAATATGAGTTTCTTCTTTATTAGAATACGTGATGACTTAATAAGTCACATCCCCATTACTGAGTATCTAAATAATTTCAAAATTTATTATTTTAAATGCCATTTTGAAAAAAAAATACAGGCATATACCTATTTCAGTATATAAGATCATTCAGGAAGGATTTCCAGAATTAGAATTGCTGAATGAAAGAGAGCATGTGCTTTAAGAATTTTAACTAAAAAATGACTTTCCAAATAATAGTAGTATTAGAGTGCCCCTTTCACCATATGTCTGCTTTCTGATCTTTCTGACATTAATAATAATCATAGGTTAAAACTATTATATGCTCTTACGTATGTATGTTTGTTTTATTTATTAGATTGAATATCTTCCAATACGTTTGATAGGTCTATTTCCTCTTTATCAATGCTCAGTTTATGTTTTTGCTAATATCTTTTGGGAAGGTATTTTTTCTATTCTTTTGGTAAAATTAGCGCTTTACAAAAATTAACTCAAAATGGATCATAGACTAAAATGCAGAACGTCAAACTGTAGGAACTTCTAGGTGATACCACATGAAGAAACTCAACTGAGGAGATGTCCATGCAGTAGAAAAGGATTTGGGTTGTTTAAAGCACAGACTACAGGCCTGAGTGGCTACAACAGAAAGCTCAGTCATAGAGTTTGAGATAAAATTGTAGAAGGTGGCTGGCGGTGGACCACAGAGAACCATGCAGATCAAGTTAAGAATTTGCCATTTCTCCTACAAGTACTGTGACAGTATTAAAGGAGACTGGTCTCACTCTGGGTTATGGCATGAGGAATTACCTGAAAGAGGGAAAAACTGATGGAGACAGGTCAATCAAAAGGCAATGGCAGAGTCCAGGTGAAAGACAATAGTGACTTGGTCTAATTGCTTGAGGAAATTAAAGGGATTGGATAAAATCAAAATATATTCAGAAGGTAAAACCAAATGCTTTGATGATAAATTTTCCAAAAAGGTTGAATGAGAGGGAGATAGAGTGACATGGAATCTTCTGTGAAACTGCATGGAATTATTGGTAAGCTCTGTAGAGATAAGGAACCATATTCAAACACCTGTTGGAAAAGAGATAAGGTAAATTTTGGCCCTGTTGGTTGGTGAGAACTATATAATATCTTTGTGGAGATGTTGAGCAGACAGTGGAATATAGTGGGGAACATGCAAGAGGTCTCCCTGAAGAATGCAATAATAATCCATAGGATTTTAGAAAGATATTGAAGCATGACTTAGAGGATATTTTCTATGAACTGAATATTGAGTCTTAAAAGGGCTCAGTACATGTACTTGAGGAATTCCAATATTTAAAACTGAAGAAGATAATCTGAGAAAGGAGACTGATAAGAATCCTCTAGATAAAGGGGAAAAAGTGAGGAGAATATTACATCGTAAGAACTAAGGAAAGAAAATATATTTCAAAAAATAGGGATTTGGTCTTTTCAATGAACGCTATAATCATTTTGTTAGGATTTTGTCGAGAATTGGATTACTTTGATAAATAATGCCATGAGGGCAAAATCTTCTCTTTGATGCAATATGAAGGCATCACAGGGAAGTTTGACAAAAGCCTGTGTGCTTTTATGTTTATTATATACTTCCTTATTATTATTATTATCATTATTATTCCTTATTATATACTTCCTTTCTTTAGATTATTATAATTACTTAAATTATTACATTGGATGCCTAGTTTATTATTCTTTTTCCTCTCAATTCTAACATGCAGAATATAAAACATTTTGATTGTGTTCGATATTTGTTGATCATTTAAGATATTTGTTCCAGTATATTAAAATAATCCTTCATTACTTGTAAAAGTGGTTTTTTGCAACTTAATATTTACTTAATAGACTGTTTTTATATTAAGAGTGGCTCAAAAGTCCCTATGCCTCTGATTGTGCTTTCTGTTAATTATTTGTTCAGTACAGCTCTCTGGGATTGGCTTAAAGACATTTAAGAGCTAATCTGGAAAAAGATGTCCAGATAAACTTAAGGAAAAAAAAAATAAACTTTTTGCAGAGAATGGAGGAATACACAAATCATATCTACCAACATGCATATGGACTTTTTCACTGCTCTGTGCTTATTTTGTGGGTTTTGTTTAAATTTGTGTTATAAGCAGAGAATATAGCCTGATAAATTTCTACTTTTAGAAATTATTTAATATTTCTTTTCCTTAAAAGTGGTTTACAGGCTCCAGACAAGAAAGTGTATTCCCTGCAGGGAATCAGTTGAACATGATTGGATCACCAAACGTGCAAAGAAACTAAATAGGCACTTCAAAATGATTGTTTCTATCTTTTTTGTATGAAGTATTGTTTCATATAAACTGTAAAATGGCATTTAGAAATCCCAAAAGGCAGAGGGGGAAAAAAAAACTCTGTGTAGAAGAAAAGGGGAAAAAAATGTTTACATAGTTTTAGCCTAAAGTTTGAAGTGTCCTATGCCTTCTTTGCTTGATTATGAGTAGTACACATAGGAGAGCAAAGCTGTGTTATGTATAGAAGCTTTTAAATCCCTAGTGGCCACATGAATTTATGAATTCCATCCCATTTTTTTCTGGAGTGTCTTACCCAGCTCTGTAGACAGGCAAGCAAAGCTCACCCCAATCCCTTTTTCTTTTTTCTTCCCTTTCCTTTCCTTTCCTTTCCTTTTTTCTTTTCTTTTCTTTTCTTTTCTTTTCTTTTCTTTTCTTTTCGTTTCGTTTCGTTTCGTTTTTCTTTTCTTTTCATAGTGTGCTGACAAAGACTCTGTCCTTGACCAAACTGTAGTCAGGCTCCTCTGCATCCTCTTGACTGAGCCTTGACCTCAGCCTTCAATGTCCATCCTGTCTTCCCCAGGTCTACATAGCCTAGTTTTAGCCAGAATTTTAGCCAGTTTAGAGAAAATTCCTGTACCATTGATATCTGATCATCCGTGATATCTGGTCAAATTCCTTATCCCCTGCTTTTGATATGTAAATTTTTGGTCTGTCTTTAGCAAGAATCCTGATAGGTCCTGTTAGCATGGATATCCCTACCCTTCACATCTCTTCTTAGTAATTTTCCATTGACTGACCCCCCTCAGTCTGCTCCGTGGCTATAAATTCCCACTTGTCTTTGTTGTATTTGGAGTTGAGCCTGATCTGTCTCCTAATGCAAAACTTCTATTGCCATAGTCTTGATAAAGCTATTTTTACTGTTTTAACAAGTGTCAGAATAATTTTTTAACTGTGCCTGATCATTAAGATGATAGTAAGAGAAAAAAATCTAAAAATAAACATTCTAAACTAGATCCTTAAAGATAAAAATAAGCAAACTTAATGATTTTCCAAAAGAGAAGTAATGAATAAGTTGCTTGCAGGTACCTCAGAGTCACTTTCTGTTCAGCAGAACACGGTAGCTCGTACTCTGAACTGCCATACTCTGTTCCTTTACTAATGCAACCATCGTGCTGTGAATGTGTATGTAGGTACTCTGGAGGGCCAAAGGCAGTTCATCCCAAGATGGGCCACATTGGTGTGAAGATTATTTTGAAGTTAAAAGCAATCAAAATCCAGCGGGCTCAGGAAAACATCTCTACCTCCCCCACAACTGTCTAAAAGAATTTAGATAGAGGACCTGCTCCAGGAAGAGAGCTATCACTGTAACTCTATAGTGATATCTACAGGGAGGAACCTAGCAAGGCCACCCTGATCAAGGTCTGCTGTTTGTCTCATTGTTTCTGAATGGCCCAGAAAACATTTATTTGTCAAACATTTATTATTTTTCATCTTCCTGTAAATTGAACTCCTTTCTTCTGAAGTCCCAGACCCCTACCCTCTTCTCCTTAGTTCAGGATAACATATATACCTCATTTTGCCTGACTAGATCTTTGGAATTGCCATGTCTGTGTGGATTCCCCACATGTATGCTATTGAATCTGATTTTCTTCTGTTAATCTGTCTCATGTCAATTTGATTCTCAGTCCAGCTGGAAGGACCTTGAAGGGGACAGGCATTATTGCTCCCTGATAACATATATATGTTAAGTTCTGAATATGTGGCTATGATATTAAGTGGATTATGTTTGATGAATAACTGCAACTCTTCTAATTCCAATAAAGAAGCTTAATTTAAATAGAAACCATTGAGCTGTAAATGTGGGAAGAATCAGACACTCCTTTCTTCTCCATTTATTTACTGTCATTTGTCAAGATTCTCTTCCTTGCATGTGGTCATGGATTTAGCCCATGACACAGAACTCATGTTATTCAATTATTGTTCTTGTTCATGAAGAACTGAAATTCGTATTTCCTAGCACATTGCATAAAACCTTCCTTGCTCTATTCCTGTTTGACTTGATCTCATCTTCTCCCATTTGGATGCTTATATCCTGTCCTTCAAGCTTGCATAACTACTTGTCATTCTCTAACTGTATGGAGTCCCCCATGCCCTCATTCTTCAGTGTATGTCTTTCTCACTTCTTGAAATCTTTCTACATGTATCTTGTCCATTTCTCTGTTCCTTAAATATGTCTGCTCTACACTTCTCTTACTAAGGCTGAACTTAATGTTACTATTGCTGGGTGAGCTGGGGAGACCCCCAGCCCTGAGGCCTCAACACAGCCCATCCAAAAGATGTCGCTGAAGGCTCCTGGTTTCCTCAAGAGAAAGAATTCAAGGACAGACACAGCAAGCAGATGAGTGACACAGCAGGAAAGTTTATTAAAGCAAAAGTACACTCTCAAGTAGTGAGGGTAGGTGAGAGAGTGAGAGAGAGAGCATGAGAGCATGAGAGCACACTCACATACAAGGGAAAGCTGCGTGTGCCCATGCGTTTGGGTCTCCATCTTTTATTGACAGTTGTTTTAACAAGGAGGTGGAATATTCATTACTTGTGGTAGGATTTTTTTGGAAGCTGAGTTTTGCACCTTTCTTCCCTATTCGGTCAGGGGCTTCTGGTCTACTTTGTTAGCCATTTTGGGCCTGTCTGGTTTGATCCAGCTTCTTGTGGCTTTGTTTTGAGCATTGCCAGGACAGGGCTCTGACTCTCCTCATAGCTGGCCATGATTTCCTCCTTGTTGACCTCCAGACATTCTGCTAGAACCTAACTAACTGCTTCCAACATTACCTCTTCTATGATGTTTTCCTGATCTCCTTTGAAAATTGAGTTGCTTCTAACAAGGCAGCTTTTTCAGAACTTTGTGTGATATATTTGTGTATTGTCAAAACTAGGTCAGTTTATGATTATGTTTATGTCTATCACTCCGACAAAGGCAGGAACTCTATTCTTATTCACCTGTGTATTTTTAGAACCTTTTGTAGAGGCCACTTTTAGGTAAATGGGCTTGAGTGATGAAATGTAGGAAGGGCCCACAGCAACCCCCTGACTGAATGCAGACAGGCCAATCAGGCAACCCACCTCAAAATATCCACAGGTCCTAACTAAGCAATGGGCTACTTACAACTAAGCACAGTTACTGAAAAAGGGAAGATTCCATACTTCACCATACCTCCTCATCCTCCCACTTTAAGAACAGCTCCCACCCACTGCCTCTGCAGACAGCCTCTCCTCTGCTGTCCTACCTGCGGCTCCCATGCAGTGTATTCAATAAACTTCTATCTCCTTTGTTCAGCCTCAGGTGATTTCTTTCACCTCCTATGCCATTGGCTTCCACCTAATCGTCGTTCCACATTTGGGGGCCCTCATCCGATTGAGATGCCCATTAGATACCACACCTTCTTCTGTCTGCCATCAGTAGGTGTTTAATAATACTTCCTAAATTGATCAGAGTATAAATTATGCTTCATGTTTGCATTTTACATTGAGTCCCCTTGGGAGTAGTCTGTTCTCACCTGTGTCCACTTTGAGGGCAGACTCAGATTTGAAGTAATACAGCTCTGCTTTCCAATCATACATACCTCATGCCACAAAGCAAAGGCCTCAGAAGATGAACCCTTTTCAAAACAGTTATTCAAATAGGCTGGCACGAGGGCGTAAAATTCGTTGCCCACCCCACTTAAGTATTAATCTAACAAAATAAGTCTTCTGAGAGAAAGGCTAGAGGAACTCAACCACAAAGAAAGATTTTTTTTTTCAATTTTTATAGATTCTTATTATTTTAGCATAGAATAGCAGTCCACCATTTAAATGATTTCTATAGTGAATCACTTTGTGTAATTAATAATTCTTTTCTAAGGCAAATAGTCGTCAGTTCATTCTTATTAAAATTTGGATTTTCATATATTAGATTTAACAGAATAATTTTATTAAAGATATTTTATGGCTTCAATGAAGCTTAAAAAAATGACCCCCTAGAGGTGTATCATTGAAGCATTTACCTCTCACTAATATATTAGTTTAATAACTAATTATGAGTGCTTACCACGCTTCAAGTTCTCCCCAAAATAAATAATGTTTGAAAGAATGAGTGAATGCAAGAAATAATGGTTGAAAAGGAAGTAGAGTAGAGAAGGGGTCAGTTTTCCTTAAGTCCTATTGAGTTGGCTTTCATTCTTTCATAAAGTTTAAAGGGCTCTGTCTTTCCAGTAAAGCATTTTTGCATTTCTGAGGAAAATATAAAACCAAATTAGGGGTTTATTAGCATCACAATTTGGTACATTTTCAAGATATTACTAGGCATAGTTATTTTAAATGAGACCCAACTGGCTTGTGGGTACAGACCTTCCTCCCTTCTTTCTGTTTCTTTGAAGTACTCTTGAGCCCAATTTAAGGAGGGGTGCTCTGGAGCTCGCCTTGCTTTTCATTAAGTTACTCAGTAAATCCTTGACCTATTTGTTTCTGAACTTTACCTCCTATGAAACTTAATCATTTGGCTAAATTCATAGTGCAGACAATCAGAAAACGTGAGCTTGAGGTTACAAAATAACAGTAAAAGTAATGAAAGAATTCGCAACCACCCAATTTGCATATGGAAATTTTCATCAGCAGCTCAAGAAATGGCTATGCTGTAATCAGTCAGGCAGCAGCTGCTTAAAATCAATGGTGAAAGCAGCATGCTTTTTTCCCTCCTTTCTGTATGACTTCCCCCAAAACAGATTTAAATCCATTTTTCTCAGAGTTCTATATTTCTATGTATGTTTCTTTGCTAACTTTTGTTGTTGTTGTTGTCATAATCATTGGATGTAATGTGCTATGACATAATGGATGACTTGGCAACTGAATACCACATGGAATATTGTAAATTCATACTAGATTGAGTAAATCAAATGGTATTCATAGAAAAATTGATAACACTTGTAATGGTGGAGCAAAAATCATTTTAAAATACAAATTATATTTTAACATTTATGCTTGAAAGGAACAAAGGCGTCCTGATCATTTGCTAAAACAATGGTTTTTGGCCTTTTTTGAATCACCTCTCGAGATTTAGTATTTTGATGCCTTAGGAAAAAAGAACAGATTTAAATAAGATGCTTTGTAATGTACAAGTAAGAAAAAATATTTTCAAGTTGGAAAAATAAGTACAGCTTAATCCACTGGAGATTAGAAAATGGAATTGTGAGTGTCCTTCTCCATCATGAATATAGTGTTTTGGACATTGTATTCTCAACTTTTTCTTCCTAACAGCTTTCCTTAGGCATCCCAGTGGTAGAAACATTTTTATGGTCCTCATGGTATTTTCTTTGCTTGTGGATGAGGAGAATATTTATAAGGGGACCAAGATTTGGGACAACTATATTTGATTAAGAATTTCAGGCTGTCTGTAAGCTGTGGGTGGCATGGCCATGCTTCCTTCACATCTTGCTCTTCAGTACCTCTGATGATAACTGGCACATAAATGGCACCCAATAAATGTAGTTTTTTTGGAACAAAGAGATATTTCTGACTATATTTGTATATTTGTTCTTGGGCTCATAAGGAAAAAGAAATATATATTTTTTAGTTATCTTTTTTGTGCATATGGTGAGGACACTTAAGCACTACTCTCCTAACAAATTTCTAGTGTACAGTACAATATTATTAACTATAATCACTATACTATACATTAGACTCCCTGCCCTTATTCATTGTATAACTTAAAGTTTGTACTCTTTGACCAGTATCTCCCCCATTTTCCCAACCTCCAGAAATCTGGCAAATACCATTCTATTCTCTGATTCTGTGAATTGATTTTTTTTTTTTTTAAGATTTCACAAATAAGCGAAATCATACTGTATTTGTTTTTCTGTATCTGGTTTATTTCACTTAGTATAATGTCCCTCCCACAAGTTCATCCAGGTTGTTGCAAACGGCAAAATTTCCCTCCTTTTTAAAAAAAATGAATAATATTCCATTTCAAGAAGGGGAACTGACTGGTCTCGAGCCAGGGCCTTAAACTGGGTCAAGACAACACAATTAAACAAAAGAAAAAAATATACATATTACATTTGGTATACTTATTTGCTAAACAATTATTTGTAATAAGTGATTTAAAATACTTTAAAGTCAAAACTCAACATGTTTATTGATCTTTAGCTATAGAAAGCAATAAATTAAGATGGCAATAACAACAAGGTCTAAGTTTTAATCCTGGTTCTTCTACAGATAGAGTGATCCTCATCTCTACTAGCTAAGGGAATTGAATTGTGGAGAGGATAGACTTGGATACTACAGAACCTAGGGTTTAGAACAGGATGCTAATGGGAACACAGAGGCAAGAAATTTAGCTAGATTTTGGGGGTGCTGTTTATGGATGGCTTCCTGAGAGAAATGATGATACAAAGCTAAGGCTTTGACAGAGTAGCAGTGATGGGCATACAAAATTCCTGGCCTATCAAAGTACTCAGTAAATAAAATTTGAATGGACTTCGTAAATTTTATTTTCTTCTTGTTTTTTCTCTCTCTTTAGTTGTGTATGGCAAGAAATGCAGTTCTTATTTTCTGGATTCTAATAAACTAACTGTTACAGTTTTTAAAAATTATAACAAATTTTTTTATTCACTCCCAGTGAGACTTGGAGTATATGGCCCTCCCTGTGAATCTGTGTGGGCTTGCGACTTCTTAGAACAATGTAATATAGTAGAAGTGACAGTTTGTGACTTCTGAGATTTGGTCAGAAAAGGCCATGCATCCTCTGTTTGTTTTGGGGGGGAATAATTGCTTTCTGGAAACTCTTTAGCTGCCATGGTCCATGAAATCTAAACCATGTTGAGAATCCATAAAGATGTACTCTAATCAACAGTTATAGGTGAATCCAGCCTTTATGACGTCCAAGCTCAAGTCCCAGCCTACATGAATGAAGAAGCCTGTAGGTGATTCTAGGTTGCATTCACTTAACCCCCATGCATTTGAATCTTCTGAGGTACCAGAGCTGAAAAAAGCTATCTCTATGGTACTCTGACCAAATACCTAAACCCAGGAATTTGTTAGCACAATAAATTGTAATTGTTTTATGTAACTAATTTTTAGTTAAATTGTTATGTGTCAATTAATGGAGCACCATTAAATATCTATATATAAAATTATTTTACTTTTTGTTTACATTTAGGAAATTTCAAATCCTAGGTTAACTTCTTGGCTATGTATGCAAAAAAACTAATGTTCTCTTTTCCTCATCAGTCATGTAAGAATGTGTTCTAGCAAAAAAGAGTAATATGTGCAACTAAGTGTGTGATATATCCAGGCAACTGAACGTAATTCATTATAGCTGGATCTTAGAACTTGAAAAGATGAATCTCTAGAAACAAAGCTAGGAATGTAAGCACCAGATCATGAGAGATCTTATAAGTCAATTTAAGAAGTTGAAGTTTATGCTAAAGGCAATGAGAAACTGCTTATTTAAAGCACTTACATCTCCTGATCATATTTATATTTCAGAAAGTTCTGTGTGGATGCTGGATATCAGGAATCAAATCTGAGGATAAATTGGACACTTACTAGACTGTTTTAGTAACTGAGGTAAAAGATGGTAGAGATCTCATAATAGTGACAGTATAGATGGAAGAAACTTGACAAATCCAGTAGATATTTATCAGGTAGAATCAACAGAATTTTGTGATTTGTTTAATGTAAGCAGGTGGGACATATAGAAAAGTAAAGAATGGCATGACTAGGTGACAGTAAGCCAGCTGGAGAAAAACAGAGACGGTCCATTTTGGAGGTAGGCAGCAGACAACAAGTGATTTTGTTGTGAGGAGTTGGGTTAATGGATTCCCTTTGCTTTTCCAATTAATGGCCTTTAGAGGGCTCTCCCATATTGCCTTTGGGTTTGGTGTGACTTGCTTTGGAATAGTGGCCAACCTGACTAAAACAAAGCCTTCAAATGTCTGTACAGTTCTACCTCCTTGCTTGGATTCCCACTCCATCTTCACAATATATCTGCTCTAGCCTGCTGGAGGAATGTGAGAGACAAGTAGAGTCAACTTGATTTATTTCATCTGAGACCATCCCAGACCAGCCAGATCCCAGATGACTGAACAGCTAGTCACTGACACATGAGGAAGTCCACCTGTGATAAGCTCAGCCTGGTCCAGATCTATATAATTGCCCTTAAATTCTTAAATGTTTGTTTTAAGCCACTAAATCTTGGCGTGGCTTTTTACAACACAATACGTAAGTGATAGTTATTTTGAAGGTTCTGTTTTTGCAATGTACAGAATTGGATTGTGAGACTGGAGCTCAGAAGAAAGTTTTGGCTTTCAGACAGAACTGCTTGTCAGTATTCAATAGTTCAGCCTTATCTGTGAGTGTCCTGTCTGATTGGTTGGGCTTCTCTTCTGGTTGGTCGATGTGCATGCCTTTACATGTAAATATAGATTTTAGAATCATTTGTGTATATGTAGTTAAGAGTCCATGGGAGAGGATAAGACTGTTTACCAGAGTTTAATGGAAGATGGCTGATGGCAGAATCATTAAGAAAATAATATTTAAGGAATGGAGAGGGGGGAAGAAAAAAGGGAGCTCCAAAATATCTGGGGAAGAAACATGTAGTAAGATAAAAGGAAACCATGGCAAGATCATGTCCATTGAAACGAAGAAGAAAGAATGTTCAAAAAAGAAGATGTGGATAAAACACTACTGAAAAGTTAAATAAGATTGTGGCTGGTGAACTTACACTGAATTTAGCAACATTGAGGTCATTAATGATCTTGAAGAGGCAATTTCATGTAGTGGTAAAATGATGGAACTGGATTCATTTTGATTCCTGAAGTTTTCTTCCCTCCCTCCTTCCCTCCTTCCTTCACTCCTTCCTTCCCTTCCCTTTCCCTTTTCCTTTTTCTTTTTCTTTTTTCCTTCCTTCCTTCCTTCCTTCCTTCCTTCCTTCCTTCCTTCCTTCCTTTTTCTTTCTCTCTTTGTCTCTCTTTCTCTTCTCTTTCTTTCTTTCTTTCCTTCCTTTTCCTTCCTTCCTTCCTCCCTCCCTCCCTCCATCCCTCCCTCTGTCTCTCTTTCTTTCATTTCTTTCTTTCTTTCTTTCTTTCTTTCTTTCTTTCTTTCTTTCTTTCTTTCTTTCTTTCCTTCTCTTTCCTTCTTTCCTTCCTTCCTTCCTTCCTTCTTCAAAATACTTATCTCTATGAGCAGGCTAAATAAATTAGAAATTTGTCTCCTGTGATCAGTCAGATGCTCTAAATGCGAATTAATTAGAAAAGTGAACTGATAAATTAGACAAAAAAAATTTTTTTTACATGCATGACAACATCTAGTGATGGAATGCATAGTAAGCCTTGCCAAGTCCACCACATTAAAAAAGCCTCACATTTAGAACTCATCCACATTCTCTCAACTCTAACCTGATTACAAGGGAATTTTGTTGTTGTGAAGAATAATGAATACACCATGGTTTATTAGCACTATGACAAATTTGAGTTAAGTAGCTTTCCAGTTGTTATAGAGGGCAATAGCTACATTGCATATTCACCAATTACTCCCTCCAGTCTTCCTATCTTCTTTTAATTGTTGCTGACTGAGAGAGGATAGTGAGATAGGGTTTTCTGTCAAAGGAGGCAAGCAACCATTAGACTGTACAGTCACACAGTCATAAGAATAGTGATTCTAAAGGCTTATTCTATGTTCCACAGATTATAAAATAGTCTTTTTATGTAGTAGGATATGATCTATGTCCAATCAGCAAAAATGTTTCTTTAAAATGACTGAAAATAACTTAAAAACATAAATAAAATAGTATCACTTTTTGGAGCACAATGGCAATTTTAAGAAATTTTAGAGACAGAAAGAGAGCACAAGTGGGAGGGGCAGATGGAGAGGGAGAGAAAATCCCAAGCAGACTACACACTGAGTGTGGAGCCCAACGTGGGGCTTGATCTCACCATCAAGAGATCACCATTTGAGCTGAAACCGAGTTGGAGCTCAACACTTAAAACTATAAGACATCTTTTATCAATGAAATTCCTTCAGGAAAAATTGATTTGGCACTATCTAGTGGGTTACTTATTTTATGCTTTCTGTGATAAACAATTTTTATTATGTTTGATTTATTAACATTATAATAGTTATTAGTAGAATGGGTTACATTCTTTTATAATTAGAAAAATCTCTATTTTTAAAAATCCATTTTAATTTTCTTATTTTAAGCTTTTTTATTGGATTTTGTAATCATTTATCCATTATATCTTATTAACCTTAAATATATTTTAAGATTTATTTTTGCTAAAAGTAAAAAAAATAATTATTTTATTTTATTAAAGTATAGTTGACACACAATGCTACATTAGTTTCAGGTGTACAACATAGTGATTCAACAATTCTATACTTATTTTATTTAAGTATAGTTGACACACATTGTTACATTAGTTTCAGGTGTACAACATAGTGATTCAACAGTTCTATACATTATTCTGTGCTCACCGCAAGCGTAGCTACCATCTGTCACCACGCAAGACTATTACAATACCATTGATTTTATTTCTATGCTGCACCTTTCATTCCTGTGACTTATTCATTCCATAACTGGAAGCCTGTACCTCCAAGACTATTTTCTAATATTAACAGATTTAAATGTGGTTTACCTTTTTTATTTCATCATCTGGCTTTGCATGTTGTTTATTTGCTTGTTTTGACTGCTAGTTTCTTCAGCTGCTAACATTTTTAGCTCATTGCTTTTTTTTAATTCTCTCTGTCTCTGTCTCTCTCTTTGTCTCCTTTTCCTTAGCTCCACCACCACATAAAGTTTTATGTGTGGAGTTTCCATTTTCACTAATTTACAAATACTCAGATACGATTCTTTTTTATTTAATTATGATGGAAATATGTCATGATTTTTGGTTAAGCTTTAAAATTACTTGTATATGCATAAATAGTGACTTTTTATACATAATGCTTTTGGGATATCTATAATCATCTTTAGTTTTTTTTCTCCTATAAAAATCTAAAAACAATATTTTTCAAAACTGTTGCTGAAAAAGAAGAGCTTTGGAGTCTGTAGGTCTAATTTAAATCTTAACTCAGTTCCTTGTTAACACATTAACCTTGGGGAAATTTTATTTCTGATAATCCATTTTTCCTGTGTGGAATGGTAATGGTCAAATCTCTATTGCTGGGGTTTGTGGTGTGTGTGTTTGTGCATGTGTGTATGTGTTGCGGGGAGAGAGAGAAAGAGAGAGAGCAAGAGAAACAGAGAAACACTGGATCTAAAATGCTATGTTTTTAAAACCTAAGAAGTGGGTACTAACTATGCAGAATTAGTGATGATTACTATCTACCAGGCACTGCTCCGAATATTTTGTATGCATTAATTCATTTAATACTATACCTACCTGTAAAGTAGATAAAATTATTAATCTTCATTTTGTTGGTAAAGAGTATGAAGAATAGACTAGTTTAGTGAAATTTTCCTTAGCCTTTTGAATACTCCAAATTGAGTCATGCTTTTTGTGTCAGTTTTCCCTATAAATTATTTGGTTTGTATTGGTTATCTATGCACATTCAAAACATTCAGAGAGAACACAGAGGAAAGTAAATCTATCTTGCTTAGATTCACCCAGTTTTGCTCCTCTAAGGTGTCCATATTAAACAATGTATTCTTTCTTTCTTGTCTGTGTGTCCCTATCTTTCTTTAAAAAATCATACCTTTTTAACATTAGGAAATCACTAGTGTGATTTGCTGAATAAATATATTATAGTTGATAATCCTAAAAGATGCTGAAAGGATATTTGCTAACATTCAATATATATTCTTTACCTAAACGTGTTATTAGCAAGAGAAGAGTTGAAGAGAATTTTCCTTAACTTTCTAAAGGGCAATTAATAGAAAACGATTAACTACCTTTTAAAAACTTGTTTTTAAATAGGCTTCAACACTCAACACTTGTGCTAACTGGTTTTAGACCAAAGGAAGGACCTCATATTATCTATTTATTGTCAGTTTTACCTCTTGCTCTGGGAGAAGAGATATCTAGTTAAATCCTGATTGTCATGTAAATTATCTATCATTTAAAAGAAGCTTTATTTATTTTTTTTTTTAAAGATTTTATTTATTTATACGACAGAGATAGAGACAGCCAGCGAGAGAGGGAACACAAGCAGGGGGAGTGGGAGAGGAAGAAGCAGGCTCACAGCGGAAGAGCCTGATGTGGGGCTCGATCCCATAACGCCGGGATCATGCCCTGAGCCGAAGGCAGACGCTTAACCGCTGTGCCACCCAGGCGCCCCTAAAAGAAGCTTTATTAAGGTACAATTGTCAATTAACTACACTTAGTTTAAGTGTACAATTTGATTTTGACGTATGCATATATCTGTGAACCCATTATCACAATTAAGATAATGAAATTATGTATCACTGCAAGAACTTTTCTTTTGTTCCTTTATTATCCCCTCCCTTCACAACTCTCAAAATCTCACCCTTACCCTAGGCGATCACCCCTCTGCATTTTGTTACTATAGATTAGTATGCAATTTATAGGATTTCATATACATCAAATCACAAAATGTATCTATTTTTATCTATGTTCTTTGACTCAGCATTGTTACTTCAATACTTATCCATATTATAGCAAATATCAATACTTCATTCTTTAAACAAACATTTAAATATTCATTATATGGTTATACCACAGTGTGTTTATCCATTCATTTATTAATAAGTGTTTACATTGTTTCCAGTTTGTGGTTCTTACAAATAAAGTTTATGATCATTTGCATTAAACTATTTGTATAGACATACATTTTGTTTCTCTTGTGTAAATACCCGGGATTTGAATGACTGGATTATATGGTAGGTCTATGCGCAATTTCTTACGAAGCTGTCAAATTGCTTTCCAAAGGGATTACACAAATTACTATTCCCAAAAGCAGAGTATGGGAGCTCCCAATACTCTGCATTCTTACCAAGACTTGGTATGGTCATTTGTCTAGTTGTACTGAAGTCTAACTTACCATTTTTTCTATGACATATCATATTTTTTATATTTTTTTCTAAATGCAGTCTTTCTAGAAATTGACAAAGTTTTGCTACTGCGTTTTCTTCTAGAAATTTTAGTTTTAGGTTTTATACATAACTCTAACATCTATTTTTACTTAATCTTTATGATCTGATAGTTCATTTTTTCTGTGTGAAAAAGTCTCAACTCTTCTCTTGTAAGGTATGAATCAAATTTCTTTTTTTAAAATAATGTATTCATTTCTTTTTCCAGTGCCATTTGTTAAAAAGATTTTCTTTTCTCCACTGGCGTGCCTTGGCATTTTTGTTGAAAATAAGTTCACTGATATGAGGATTTATTTCTGGAATCTTTATGCTATTTCTGGAATCTTTATGGTCTAATTGTCTATCTTTATATTAATGCTGTACTGTTTTGATTCCTTTGGCTTTGTAAAAAGTCTTGAAATAATTAGTCCTCCAACTCTGTTCTTCTTTTTTCAAAGTGTGTTCTAGGTTATTTGTATTCCATATGAGTTATAGATCCAACATGTCAATTTCAATAAAATAGGCTCCTAAGATTTTTATTGAGATTCCATTGACTCTATAGATCATTAGAGAAGAACTGACACTTTAATCAACATTAAATATTCTGACTCATGAATATGGCAAATTCTTCACTTATTTGGGTCTTCTTTAATTTTTCTTTGAACTGTTTTGTAGTTTTCAGTGTAAAGATCTCACACATCTTTTGCCAAATTAGTTACTAAATTTTCATACATTTCAATATTATAATTCTTTTATTTTAATTTTCAGTTTTTCTTACAAGTCTGTAAAAATACAATTTGTGCTTTACATTGATTTTGGGTCCTGGTACTTTTTAAACTCACATATTAGTTTCACTAGTTATTTTGTAGAATCCATCTGATTTTCTACATACAATCATATCATCTGGGAATAAAGAGAGTTGACATCTTCCTTTTCAATTTGAATACCTTTCTTTCTCTTTCTTGCCTTATTGACCTGTCTAGAGCCTGTCCTGCAATGTTGAATAGAAGTAATAAGAGCAGACACTGTTGTGTTAGTTTTGAGTTTAATAGGAAATTATTCAGTCTTATACAAATTATACAAAATAATATTAGCCCTTTTTTTCCATATATGCCCTTAACCGGATTGAGGAAGTGTTCCTAGTTTGCTAGCCTTTTTTTTTTTTTTAATTGAGTAACGGATGTTGAATTTTGTGAAATGACTTTTTCTGTTTCTACTGATATGATCATGTGGTTTTTCTTTTATGTATTTTTTTTATTTTAATATGGTGAGTTACATTGTTTTTGTTGTTTATTTGTTTGTTTTTAATAAGGCCCTACTTTAAATTTGGGATAAATTCCAGTTTGTCATAATGTGTTACCCTTTTCAAAATATACTTTTTTTAAGAGAAGTTTTATGTTTTCAGAAAAATTGGGTAGAAAGTACAGAAAGTTCTCATGTACACTATGTCTCCTGACACATTGTTTCCCCTATTATTAACATCTTACATTAGTGTGGTACATTGTTGAAACTGATGAAAAATATTAATTATTATCAATTAAAGTCTATAGTTTACATTAGGGCTCACTGTTTGCACTGTACAGGTGTATCAGCTTTGAAAAACTAAAGATGTCCCGTGTACACCAATTCGCGATCATAGGACATAGTTTCACCGCATTTAAAAATTCCTGTGCACCACCATTCATCTCTCCTTTCCTCCTTCTTCCAGTGTCCAGATGAACACTGAGTGTTTTACTCTCTATAATTTTACATTTTCCAGAGTGTCATATAGCATTAAATCATGTACCATGTAGCCTTTTCTCACTGGCTTCTTTCACATACCACTATGCATTTAAAGTCCTTCCATATCTTTTTGTGGTTTGGTAGCTCAGTTCTTTCTTTGTTTTCTTTTTTTTCCCCAGAACAATATCCCATTGTATGGATGTATCAAAGTTAGTTTATCCGTTTACCTATTGAAGGATATCTTGGTTGCTTCCAATTGGGGGCCATTATTAATAATGTAGCTATGACAATGTGTGTACAGGTTTTATTTTTTTTTTAAGATTATTTATTTATTTATTTATTTGAGAGAGAGAGCACAAGCAGGGTGAAGAGCAGAGAGAGAGGGAGAAGCAGACTCCCCGCTGAGCTGGAAGGCCAAAGCAGGGTTCATGATCCCAGGTCCTGGGATCCCATGGTCCCTTTGACCTGAGCCAAAGGCAGATCCTCAACTGACTGAGCCACCCAGGCACCCCAAATCAAGAGTCAGATGCTTAACCGACTGAACTACCCAGGCCCCTCTGTATGCAGGTCTTAGTTTTCAGTTAATTTGGGTGAATAACTGGGTGTGCACTTGTTGAATTGTGTGTTAAGACTATGTTTAGCTTTGTAAGAAACTACTAAACTATCTTCCAAAATGGCTGTACCATTGTGCATTTGCATGACCAATGAAAAAGAGTGCCTACTGACATACATCTTTTCCCACATTTAGTGTTGCTAGTGTTTTGGAATTTAATCATCCTAGTAAGTGTGGAGTGGTTTCTTGTTGTTTTAACTCATAATTCCCTGATGATATATGATGTTGAACATCATTTCATAGGCTTCTTTGCATCTATATATCTTCTTTGGTGAGTTATCTATTCAGATTTTTTGCCCATTTTTTAAATTGGGTTATTTTCTTGTTAAGTTTTAAGAAGACTTTATATATTCTGGATATCAAATATTATGTTTTAGATAGCAAATATTTTCTGTCAGACTGTGGCCTTTTTATTCTCTTAATGGTATCTTCGCATAGCAAAAGTTTTTATTTTAATGAAGTGTGATGCCACAAGATGGCATAATTGAAGGTCTCCTGCTTGTATTCCCCCACAGCAACAAAAATTTGGCAGCCATCCACAGACAAAAGTGCCTTTGCAGGAGCTTTGGGATCCAGACAGGAGCTTGTAAAACCCCAATGAATCCCAATACTAAAGAGGGCTTTTTTTTTTTTTTTTTTTTTTGAGAGGTCTCTGCACGGGTGACAGGCTCACTGACTGTGGTCCCACCACGACCTGCGCAGTTCTATCTCCTTATGGACTCAACTTAATCTATTTAGCCTTTGTTCTGCCTCTAGCACCATCTACACTGGGATCTAGGAAGAATTATACTCGTCTGTGCCTCAGGTAACAGGCCCACAGACCTCTGTCTCATCTGTGGACTCTGTAGTGGCCTGTGACTCAACTCCAGCCCTGCTCAGCGATGGTTTGGGGGCAGTTCTGACTATCCAGAGAACTTGGAAGAAGATATGCTTCTCTATGCCCCCAGAGACACTTAGGTCTATGATCTTCTGAATTAGTTTTGATCACAATTTTTATCTGATCCATGGCATATTTGCTAGAGAATGTTTTTTATCTGCCACTATTTTTTTTTTTGCCTATTTTTTTTGCCTATTTTTTCTCCCCTTCCCCATTTTTTCTTTACAGTACTTTTATATAAAGTTCATACTAATTCTTGTTTTCTTAACACTTACTGTGAAATGGGGTGAGTTCTTACTGGACAAGCTCTTTGAAGGAGGCTACTCTGAAGTTGTGGACACAGATGGTTTCCATGCTAGCACCAATACTTCCTGGTTTATGTTAAGGTTCTTTATAAGATACATTTCTCTGTCTAAACTTTTACTTCCCTCAACCAACAGAAATTGTCAGCTGTAGTGTTAATTTTAGTGCAGAATATTTGTCTTTCTCTCTTCTTTCCTATGTGACTGCTTCCTGGAGGCCATACAGAAGTATGTAGCTTCTTGTGAATCTTTGTATCTTTAGTTTTGCTTACTTTTGGGGACAAACTTGATCGAGAAGAAGTCCTGCCAATATCCCATGTACTTTCTTGTTATCATTCAAAATAAGTATCTGGCTTTTGCCCCTGAGTATGACACCTCTATTTAGAGAACACTGTTCTACCAGTTTCTTTCTCAACAGCTGTCTGCATGCAACATTACTCTTACTTAATTTAGCAGCTCTTTCCTTTTTATCATTGTTTAGAACTATATGTGTGTTCTAGTTCTGCAGATGATAAGAGTTTTCATTTTGTTTTATCTCCTTTGATATTTAGGGAGATCTTTGGTGAAGAGGACAATATTATCTTTATTGGCACCATATTTCCTCTCTTTCTCTTTCTCATTTATTTCAGACGAGTGTTTCTTAGTCAAGGTTCTGCTAAAAGCTGATTGCATTGCTGGAGAGTCATTAATTAATTGATTTCTTCCTCTACAGAAAAAAAAAAAATTCTGGGAAGGATAAACTGTAGGAAGTGGAGAGACCTCATCACCCCACATGTATAAGAAGTAATTAAAACTTTATAATGAAAACTTACACCTATGACAGCTCAATATAATGATTGCAGTTCAAACGTTGCCCCAACCTCCAGGGAATTATCCTTTTTATAAAAAATTAACTACTGAGTTAAGTGAGGAAAAAGTGGAATTTTGGAGTTAGAGTTTTGGCTTTAAGCAATTTAGAGAACATTAAAAAAAAAAACTATTATTTATTGAGCATTTACCATGTGCAAGGTACTACTCTATGTCCTTGATAAGAATGGGCTCATTTTCATTTTAACCTATGAGGTAGATACTATAATCATTCTCAAATTACAGAAGACCAAACTAAGATTTTGTGAGGTTATGTAACTATCCTAAAGGAGCATGTTTCATAAATGGTAAAACAAAAAATACAATCAACCACTGCCAAAAACAGTCTTGAGGCAAAAGCAAGTGACATTTCACATGCATTTACTCTTTCATCCATCTATTTATCCTACAAATATATGAATGTGTCCTCAGTACTAGGTAATGTTTAAGTTTTAGGGGCATGGCAATAAAACAAAATTAAAATAGTCTCTGTCCTTAGTGAATTCACAGTTGAGTTGAGAAGATAGACACCCATCAAACAGTAGCACACAACATAAAAAATAACATCTGTGATGACATTTGTAAAAGAAAAGTACATGGTCTGCAGAAGTATCTAATATGGAATTCCAGGTATTCTGATGGTATTGGCTAATGTAGAAAATTCAGCTTTGGAATGGAGTGTGAAGGATAAAAATGGATAAGTTGGTGATACTTACTGGTGGGGATGTGGACAGGAGTGGGTTAAATAGGCAATCGGTATTGAGGAGTGCACTTGTGATGAGCACCTGGTGTTGTATGTTAAATGATGAATCACTAAATTCTATACCCGAAACTAATATTACGCTGTATGTACACTAACTGAAATTTAAATAAAAACTTAGAAAAAATGGATTAAGTCAGTAAAGGGGTTGAGGATAAAGTTCCAATATAAGAAACAGCAGAATAGGTACAAAAGCCCTAGAATAGGAGCACATCATATTTGAGGAACTAAAAGAAGGTCAGTTTGCCAGGAACTCAGAACAAGGAAAAGGAAATGGTGGTTAATGAGGTGGTTACTGGGATCAAACTATGATGCTTTGTATCCCATATTAAGCATCTTGGGTTTTGTCATAAAAGCATGGGGAGCTAGTGAAAGTTTTAAGCAGTAGGGTGAAATATATGATTAACCTGTCTGCAATGTGATCTTTTCAAAGGTAGGCACTGTTTGAAGAATGTGTCAGTATCTAAGGAGAAAGAGGATGGTTCCTTGGACTGAAAGGAGAAAATGTAGATGGAGAGAATTAAATAGAATAGAGACATGTTAAGTATGTTAAATTGAAAGAACCTGATGATTGATGGACTGTGGTAAGATAAAGGAATGAGTTATTGATGATAACTGCCAAGTTTTTGGTGGAAGAAACTTAAAGAAAGATAGTGTCATTCACGAAGCTAGAGAACAGTAGAAGGAAGATCGTATTTTCTTGCATAAAATCACTGGTACATTTTTGGAAATTGTGAGTATAAGATACCTTGGACATTCAAAGCATAATGTCAAGTTGGGTTTGATATGCAAGTCATAAACTCAAAGGTTAGGTTTTAGCTAGATATTCATGTTGGTGATCATTGACACCATAGTTTCAGAAGAAATAATTTAAAAAGAGAAGAATGCCAAGCATAATTTTAAAGGCATTCTAACGTTTAAAGGCTAGGTAGAAGAGAAGAAGCCTATAAGCAAAAAAGGGAAATGGCAAGAGTTAGAAGAATCAGAAATGTGTGTTAGCACAAAAGCGTAGAAAGTTCAATACTCCTTGACGTTATTTAGGCATTAAAATTCCTGCTCTCCCTCATGGAAAGCTCTTCTCTCATTTACCTACATGCTTACTCCATCACGAACTTCATCGCATTTTCATTGAAAACTTTCCTTATCACTATTTAAATTTTAATTTCTCACCCAAACTCACCCAGGGCAACTCTTTATTTCTCTGCTTTATTTATTTCCATCTGATATGCTACTTATTTAGGCTTTTTTTTCATTGTCTGTCTCCTCCCTACCCCTCAATGAGTTATGGTGTTTGTAACCTTTGTTCACTGTAGTACCTCCTATACCTAGGTTAATGTCTGGCACATAGTATACCCTCTAGAAATTAATAAGTACTGATGAGTGATTAAATGAACAGTGATAAATATCACTGAGAGGGCAAGTACATAAATCAAGAATTGGCATGTGTTGACTAGGCTTGACGTGGTTGTAGCAGTGGCCAAACTGGAGTGAGTTGGAGAGTGAGTGATAGGCAAGCAAACAAAGAAAGTGAATAGCTGTCTAAAAAGGCAACACTTTTTACAAATATGGTTACAGAGAAGGAGAAAAATGAATATGATAATAATTGGGTAAGATGGGAACACTGGATAGAAGGAAACTCTTCATCTCCCCCCCCCCTTTTTTTAAATGGACAAAAGATTGGACATGTTTAAAATGCCATTAGGTAGATGCAGTTGAGAGAGAGCAGTTGAACACACAGAAGACAGTAATAAACAGAAACGACATTTGAAGACAGAAGAGAAGGGGTCATTAATAGACTCAGATTCTGGGAAAGACCCATGGAGGGAGTGGTCTTTGAAGAAGGGGAAGGACTCAAGGATGTGGGAGGATTTGGGAGATTATCTACAATGTTAAGTGGTAGAAGTGAGGTAAGATCTCTGTGAGGTGGCACTCTAAAGGTGTCTGGTGTTAGTGACATGTTTTAAGTGAAACATTTGAAAAGAAGATTGAAAATAGTAGCTTGAGAGTGTGGTAGAGAGGATTGAATACAGAATTATGTTAGATTGGCTCTGGACAGTGTGGAATAGGCACAAACAACTTGTACTAAATACAAGTAGAAAGACATATTTTGGTTTTAGAAAAGACTTTTTAATCGATAAATTAAGGCAGCTCATAATTGAAAATCTATAAAAATGAAACAATTGATAATTTGGAACTCTAATAAAAACAGTATTTTCTAAACTTATTTAAAATAAGTCCCTCATGTCAAATTGCAAGGATAAGATATGAATCTTATTTCTAAAAGTTTATTCTTTCTTCCAAGAGCATTTCCAGATTGCCGAGTTTGAAGGTACATAAACTTATGATATTACATTTGAAAAATTAAATTTCTCTCTCTATGGACATGTACCCATCTACACATACTCATAAAGGCAAATGATGCATTGTTGATGTTTGATTTTAGTTTGTGTTACATTTTAACAAAACAAAACAAAATAACATGGTTTGACATGTTTTCCTAATTGTTTTGAGTATGTAATTTAAATAAACTGCTCCATCTCTAGCATTCCAAATAATATAACTTTCTCCGGAATTTGATCTGTCATTCTTCCAATTAGAAAAAGCCCTGCAGCCACGCTATAGAATGGCTTTATAATATATCTCAAGCTTTAACAAGGAACTATTTGATGTATTTCAATTATGATGTACAAAGTAGCATCTTCTTAATTAAAGAAGAAATTTCATTTTGAGGCTCTTTAAAGTGCTATTAAAGTTTATGGTTGAAAGCCTCCTGTTAAGATGAATCTGCCCTCTGTATTTAGTGAATGGGATAAGGAGCGTTTGGGTTGCAGGAGAAAAATAGCCAAGAAAGGATGCTAAATACTACTGAGATTGGAGAATAAAATTTGGTTATAAAAGGATGGCTTCTAAGAGACTAGACTGCATATCAGTAAATATTTAAACATAGTTCTATTGGCAGTAATTTTTTAGATCATAATAATCTGGAAAGGACAAAAATTTCTTTGAAATTGAGGATAAGGAATTAAATGATGAAAATTAAGGGTGATGAATGCTGTCTGACATGGTGATCCTGGGGACGTGCACAGGAGAAATCCCATTTTATATGTATCCTATAAAAAAATAAAGAAAATAAAAATGAATTGGTATATGGTCCCCTTGAGAGATACACACAAATCAAAATCCCTGAATAAAAGTTAAGCCATAAAATACATATGTGGCTCTAGCTTAGATGGAACAAATATAATTTTTCCTCTTTCCTCCAAACTAATTTTGCATATTCCAAATAAAGCTTTGGACGAGTGCTCTGGCGGTGTGTATTTTTAGGCTTCAAGAACTTCTAATGTAGACAAGATGGTGCAGCTGACAGTGCTCATGGCTGATGACAACACAGATTTTAAAGGTTGTTGGCTTGCTAGTGAGAGTGAACAGGAAATGGAAGACTTGTGCTATACAGGAAAATACTATATATGAAGCATTAAGAAAGAATGTTCTTTACTAAATATAAACATTTACCTACATGTTTAGATACACACACACACACACACACATAGCATTCACCCATCCAGCATTGCAAGTGCATTAATATGTACCAACTGATCCTACTGTCTAATGATTTACTAATAAAAAGGAAAGTTAGAGAAGTCCATTTATTAAATGCTTCGGCACACTGCTGATATATCCTAACCATATCTTAATACCTAATAAAATCTGAGGAGTAACTGCTAATCATTAAAATTGACATCAGTCTTTTTTTTTTTTCAAATATCTCACTGATGTAACCCCTGGATCTTTTATGGTGAATGTAGGAATATTATAGAATGCATATACTCTTCCAGAAATTATATGAACTGTATGTTACCGTGATTGTAGTTTACTTTTCTCTTTCATTAGATGTACTATTTTTCTTAGTATCTAATTGCATAAATTCTCTCAAAATGGAAGAAATATAAAATTCTACCAGAAATGCCTTCCTGCCTTATGCTTTAAGATGATTAATGGATAAGTCAGTAACGTAAAATACAGCATCTCTGTTATGCATGTACTCAGATACCAGTGTGAATATAAGGTTTTCTTGGAAAGCAAATTGATCACTAAACTGTGAAATTTTGTGCAATACTGTGTTTTGTTTTATAGTATCATGTTTTATAGTATATATTCTCCAAATGATACCACAATCACTATATAGGATATGAGAAAATCTTTCTTTTTCGGGATAGGCTAATACCTCACCATTGTGGTGGGAACCTTTGGAAATTAAAAATGGAGAATTATTGCATAAAGAAATGCATTATTGGGGTTATCCAAAGTGATAAGTCTGAGGCTATTGCAATGTGAATTTCTTTATCATTTCTCAATGTTCAATTCTGCTTTAGAAAGAAAATGGGATGGATGAAACTCATCAAATTTGTTAGGTTATAAATACATGATATGGTATGTTAAAAATGGGGTGGAGGAAAGTAGATAAACTTAAATCTCATATATATATATATATATATATATATATATATATATATATATATATATACTATATATATATATATAGTAAAAGCCGGATGCGGGGCTGGATCCCAGGATCTTGGGATCACTCCCTGAGCCGAAGGCAGACGCTTAACAACTGAGCCACCCCGTCTATGAATTTTTTCATTCAACTACAGCCCTGGTTCTTCTAATTAAAAACATATAGTTATATATAATGTTTGTAATTAATATAAATGCATGTTACACAGGTAGCATATAATACATGTAATTAAAATATTATGCCATTAGTGGGAATGGTTCATATGGTCCAGAGCTGGGGTATAATGAATATTGAGTAGCCAGGATTCAGATAGTGTGGTTTTTCTTCCACTTGTACCTTATCCTAAGTGTGTTAACTTACTCAAGCTTTACTATTGCCTCTTAAATTGATTTAATAGCCTGTGATCTGAGTGCTTTCATTCAGTCTGTGAGCCTTTCCATTCCGTGACAATAATGTTCCATAGTGAATCGTGTGGTAGTTACACTGGGAAGCCACCACTGAGTCAAGTTACTTTCCTACGTAACAACTACCTCTGTAAATGAAGCAGAGTCCATATCTTTACAGACCTTATGGTAATCTTTGTATGCAGTTTGAGTTTTTAATTCACCCACCCTCAAAACTCTCCTAGTCATCAAAAACAAAACAAAACAAACAAACAAACAAACAAAAAAAAACATATCTGGTTTTCATATGGCTATGGTTTCTTTCTAGGACTCAATATAAATATAATTTTATCAAAAGAACATTTGGGTGTCCTGAAATTTAACAAGGTACTTTTTCTGGAAAAAAATAAGACTCCTATGCATATCCATGGTATCCTGTTTTATAGTATTCATTTATAGTATAGATGACCTCTCTCCTTTGTTAGAGTGCAATATTTTTAAGAATGTATCTATCCTTGACTAGGAAGGAGGTGTATAAATATCAGAAAATATGGAAAACAGTCAATTCTTGCTGAGAGACTGCTAGTCTGATTAGGTCAATGACCTTTTATGTCACACAAAAGGGCAGGAAGGGCCTAGTGGGTCTCTAATTTTCAGGTGTACTTTTTATCTAGGATTTCTTGATGATACAATAGTAAAAAAATTTTCTTTCAGGACACTGATAAGGCCCTATTGCATATAAATTGCGAATTGGGCAAATTATTTAATATATTAATGATTTCTCCTTAAAGACTTACTATACATAGTAAATGAGATGTTTTATGTGGAAAATCTTTAAAAACTGTAGAATAATATACAGTTGTTATTATATTGTATTCTACACCAGGCTGACTTTCCAATACTGAAAAGGATGTTACTTTATTGGGGCCTATGGCAAGGACGCAATTGGTTTCCTCCCTGTGCAAGCTTTTGCATTATGGTTGATTAAAACTGCTCTCTCTCTCTCTCTCTCTTTCTCTCACTCTCTCCCAAATAACTAAATAAAATCTTAAAAAAAGAAAAGAAAAAACATTATGCCAAACATTTTGCAAAATGCAAAAGTAGGTATAGACCAGTGAATTCCCTCATCACACTGTTGTCAAATGTGGAATGTGTTTAGAATGTTAAAAGGGATAGTTAACAATGGAGTATCTCTACTTTCCATCACAATACATCAAGAGCATCTACCACTCTTCACACTTAGAAAGAAAGAGAGAAAGAGAGAAAGAGAGAAAGAAAGAAAGAAAGAAAGAAAGAAAGAAAGAAAGAAAGAAAGAAAGAAAGAAAGAAAAAGCTAGAATGCAGATTCCATGTAACAGTCTTAAATTTGGTATACTTCATTCTCATTTCATGCCTGTAACGTTGGAATCCACACCTATTTTCTCTTCTTTCACTACATTCTTCCTCTTCTGCCTCCTCTCTTCTTTACCTTCCCATTTCTTTGACATGGTCTTGGCTTTAGTCACTTTAAACTCTATTGTGATTACTATGGTTAGGAAAAATTACTTGCCCCCTAAGGATTATGTAACAGGCTATCTGGAAAAAAGATACAAAAATACATTCTACACTGTTATTACCTTTACTATGTTCATGGCAAATCTCTGCTTGAGCAGTTTTGAAAACAATTACATTTTGACCTTTTGAGTTTGATTTTCTTTTCCAAAAACTCAACCTAATAATGTAGTATAAAATATTCTCGTATCTAATAACTGAGTAAGTAAAATTTAAGGACTTTTTGAAGAATGATTAATCTTTCTCTTTTTAGAAACATTTTTTCATGGATTTCAGGTTCTCAGTAATGTCTGTTAAATAGTAAAAGGATTAAATGAACAACCAGGTGCACTGCTCAAGTTTCTGCCCACTGGGAGGATTTCCCTTCACCACTGTTTTTTAGGGATGTCCCAGAGAAGGATTGGAGTGCTGGGGTTGTTCACTTCCAGGTGGTACCTATTTGCCTAAAACCAGTAAACCAAACCCAAGTTTTCTTTTCTTCTATCAGCTGATTGTCAGGAACTCCCCATGAGGCCGTATGTGTAGGCTATGTCATTAGAAGGTAATGTAGCAGAAGTGGGGACCACAGACATTCGGACCATTTCATCATGTAACTTATTTGTGCCTTCAGGGCCTGTGCAAGCCTGCTCTCATATATATAACTTCCATGAATTGCTGCTGTGCCTGCCCAAATTTATAGCTTAGTGGATCAGATACCACCAGTTCATGAGGGGCGGTTCAGGTCACATGGTAACTTGATGGCCTATGGTTAAGCGTTCAGTCTCAACTACGGTCTAAGAACAAGCCAAAAGCCATTTACAGTTATCCACAGAAGATGGGAGGGCCTTGCTTCAAAATCCTGAGTCTGCAATGTGATTCCCCTGTAGGAGCCTGCTAAAGCCTCCAAACAGCATCTGTATTTGCCAGTGACACTTCGGGCACCATTGGATCTGTTGGAACCAGCCAAGAATCACCTCACATCCTTCAAATCTTGATGGCAGCATGATTTCTGCAATCTCTCCAGGTATGCAATATTGCTTCTTGAATTATTCAAAATTTTTGTTTTGTTTTGATTCATTATTTCCTAAGTAGGAAGTGGTGAACCTATTCATTATAATATCTCATGTTCTATAACAATACTGTGTGTCTTCAAAACCCATAGAACTTTACAGTGAAGAAAGTGAACTTTAATGTATGCAGATTTGGGAGATTGGGGGTTACCAGAATGGAGTGCAGAACGTGACAAAGCAATCTAACTATATTGCAAATGTACAAAACATTATCATTTAGGAGTGTGTGTTTGGGGAAGTACTGCACTAAGTAACTTTGAAAAAGACTGGAGTATATAAGACTAAAGGCAAAAGAAACTTAGATAAGCAAGGTACACTAGCTGATGAAGTCATTTCCCATGGGGGTATAGGTTAGTAATTCTGATGCTCCTGAACATGAATACTAGAATTGAACAACTGAGTCAATGAAAGTTGTGAGCCGGGTTTTTCACTATAGGCATGAGAAGTTACAGATAATCAAGAGTAGGAGGCTAGAATGATCCACCTGGTCATGGATTAGAGCTAGAAACATAGGCATAAACTCAAGTTTAGTTTAATACAGATACAGATGGTTACGGTTGGAAATATTTGTAAATAGGTTTATACACATGGGTAAGTATAAGCCCATATATTTTCTTTCTTTAGCTGAAAGGGCCTAAAAGCACTATAGTACCAATAAGCACAGCTAGAGCCAAATTCTTGGTTTCTGGTACTGTTCTTCAATAAAAGAACCAGGATTCTTAGAGAAATAGCTGAATCTAAGACTGTGGCAAGTAGAGTTACATATGAGCCTGGGGCATCCTGTAGTGCCAGAAAGTAAAGAAGAGCTCAAAAACAGTAGCAATAACCACACAATAACAACACACAATTATGGAAATATGCAAAGGGTCTCAGGAGCTACCTGAATGAGCTCCCAATGGCTGAAGTTGGAGCAATTTTAACAAAAATATAAATAAAGTTATATTGGATTTTAACTCGAAGTATAAAATAAAATGTTTCCATATTTGCATAAATGATTACGTATACAAATATATAAGGGAGAATAAATATATCTCCCTATCAGAAGAATTCCAAATAGTTTATTTATGTAGATACTCCTACCTCAAAGTGGGGGAAGATATAATTCCCTACCCCGTAAGTGGGGAACATAGGCTACACATAGTGACTTTCTTCCAAAGAATACAGTATGGAAAGGACTAGACAAGATTAACTTTCCAGTGGAGAATTCTGACAAACATTATCTCAGTCAGGTGATGAAGGTTAACATCAATAGTGATATCTACAGTAAAATAGTGACAATTATATTCTCTTGATAAAATGTAGTGAAAATGGCACTTTCCTTCTGTGGTCTTCCTCTTAAAGACACATAACCCAAGTGTAATCATGAGAAAAATACCAGACAATCCAAATTTAGGGATATTCTCTATAATATCTGTTTAGTATGCCTACTCCTTAAAGCTATCTAGGTCATGAAAGGCAAGGGAAGTCTGAGAAACATAGCAAAAGGAGCCTAAGGAGACATGATGACAAATATAATGTAATATCATGGATAGGATCCTGAAACAGAATGACATATTGACTTGAGTTAATAACAATGTATTGATATTGGTTTGTTAATTGTAACAAATGCACCACACTAATATAAGATGTTAACCGTGGAAACTGGGTGTGAGGTATGTATGAATTCTCTATACCATCTTCACAGTTTTTCCATAAATCTACAGGTGTACTAAAATGAGAAAGACAGAGAAAGATTTGGGCACTTAAAACGGATTTGAAGAATTTGCATGGAGGAAATTAATGGTGAAAAGTATTAATTCCTGACTTATGTATCATATCTATGCTTTAATCTACATGAGTAAATCATTTTTTATATCTTAGGCTTCATACACATGTTAGTGCATCTCGTATTGTCCTCTGATCTAGAGCAGAGAACTGATCTTAATGGAATCAAGGTATAGGCAATATTATATTTAAAAGTGCCTGATTCTTAGAAAGTATCCCCAAACTGTTAGATTCCTTAATATGGACCATCGACTTTTCTAATGGGAGGAATTATAGGGTTAGATATTGTGGGTATAGATTATTCTCCATTTAAATCGTGGTTCCAATATTACTACTCAAGGGAACATGGATAAATTTTAAAATCTTTGTGAGTTGTATATTCATCTTTTGTAAAATGGTGATAAGTCTGTCTATGTTTGAGTGCTGTGGTGAGGACTAGAGATAGCATATATAACATCCCACTGTGGAGCCTGGTATAGTAGATGCTTAATAAATGGGATATTTTAATATTGAATATTAAAATTTAACGCACTCACCCAACTCTGTTTGACCTCTGCACTTCTCCATGGGACTTATAATCTTATAATACCATTTAAAAATATTTCTTATCACATTGATAAATATTCAGTATCCCTTCTTTCATGAGTCTTATATCCTTTGGACAACAAAAATAAATTAAGAAAATAGATTGAAAGTCTTGTAGTGGGTGCTCTATACGAAGTGGCTAAGTAGCTATTTTGGGCTGGGTGTTTAGAGTAGGCATCTCTGAAATTGATTGATTGATTGATTGTAATTTTAATAATATATTTTATGTAATCCAACATGGCCAAAGTATTATCATTTCAACGTGTGATAAATTTTTTTTTTAAATCATCAATGAGATATTTTATTTTTTGTGGTTATGTCTTTGAACTTCAGCATGTATTTTACACTTAGAGCGCATGTCAGTTCAGACTAGCCAACATTTCAAGTACTCACAGCCCATATGTGGCTCGTGGCTTCCATATTGGATAGCCCCATGAGAATGTAAGCAATCTTCAGATCTAGTCTGGATTATTCCAATAGTCTTCCTGCTTCCACTTTTGTTCTCCTGAAGGCATTTTTCCACAAAGCAGCCGATCTGACTGTCAGATCATGTCACTCCCTTTTATTTATCTTATTTTATTTTACTTTTTTTAATTTAAAATTCAATTAATTAACATAATGTATTATTAGTCTCAGAGGTAGAGTTCAGTGATTCATCAGTCTTATATAATACCCAGTGCTCATTACATCATGTGCCCTCCTTAATTCCATCACCCAGTTATCCTTCTCCCATCCCCCTCCCCTCCAGCAGCCCTCAGTTTGTTTTCTATGGTTAATAGTCTCTTATGTATTAAAGTCTGTGTATTAAAAGAGTCTCTTAATATTAAAATTTAATACTAAGTAGGAGCCTAGCATGTAAAAGCCAGAGGGCTGAGCCCGGCAGCAGAGTGAAGAAATTGGTCTATGGACTCCATGTAGAAAGCGAGCTTTGTGTGACCTAGGAAAGTAGGTGGACCAGTCTGTGGGTGGGTGGCAGGGAGAACTACTATAGGAGAGGTAGTCTGGACTTTCTAGGCCAGATTAAGAAGCTGGGTTTTTGGTTTGTTTTATTTTCAATGGGGAAGAATGCCTTTGGAGAACTTTATAAATGGGACTTTTGTGATCAGATTTATGTTTTAAAAGATTACTCTGCTGAATGAAAAGAATGAAAGAAAAAACTTTCAACAAAATTCTGATATTGTATAAATCTACTCAGGATTTTCAAAAACCTATGTTGGTTATTCTCAAAGAAGATAATCAGTGATTCAAAAGTGTATAGACTTATGTTAATTTCTATACAGCCTCTAATGAATATCAAATGAATACTATATGTATTTATGGATATATATAGATATATATTCTTTTAGGAACTGAATATAAGCTACTTGATTCAATCTGTAAAAAAATTCTGAAATTTTACTTGCTTTTAATATAAATATTCAATTATAAATCTAAGATAAAATCCAAATGCCATTTCTTGTACTCCAGTGGAAAGTTGGAATACACATTTATGATGATGATGATGCTTAAAATTGCCATGAGTTTCCTTACCTCAAAGCACCCAAATATTCTTTTTTTCAGGCTTACGATAATTTATAACTGTGTGAATACTATCTCTACTTCACTTTTTTCTTTTTTTACTTTTTCTGCTAATGTAACTCAAAAGTTTAGTGAATGTTGTGTAGAGCTCTAAATTGTAGCTTAAGTGAAAAGTCAGCAAATTCTAGGGTAAACTTGGATAGTACTTTGCAAACATAATGAACATATCTTGTCAAATGCAGATTCTGTTCAGGACCAGTGCAGGCCCTGTGTTTCTGCATTTCTAGCAAATGCCCAGATAATGCCAAAGCTTCTGGTCCCTGGACCAACTTTGAGTAGCAAGGGACTAAGCTTTCATACCATAGAAAATCCCCTGGGCATTTACTTATTTATTTTTTAATACCCATTCCTGACTCCCATCTAAGACCAACACTCAGAATTGATGGGTTTGAGTCTGGGCATAAATATTTCTTAGAAGGTTGAAGTTGATCATGATGTTTAGACAAACTTGAAAACCATAGCTCTGGAACATGTAAGTCATAAATAAAATATCTTTATGACATTACTTAGAACTAAAATATGGGCATGACATGTCTGGGTGGCTCAGTCAGTTAGGCGTCTGCTTTAGGCTCAGGTCATGATCCCAGGCTCCTGGGATCAAGTCCCACATGGGGCTTCTTGCTCAGCTGGGAGCCTCTTTCTCCCTCTGCCTGCTTCTTCCTCTGCCTACAGCTCCCCCTGCTTGTGTGCGCTCTCTCTCTCTGACAAATAAATAAACAAAAATCTTTAAAAATACATTAAAAAAATAAAATAATATGGGCAGCAAGACTTATGGATACAGTTCTGTCAATGTGCTGGGAAGAATTATAAGACAATTTGCTAGTTTTGATCCTGGCTTAAATTTGAGCAGAGACTGACAGAATGGCAATTGTACTAAATTATACTGACTTGCATGGCAGCTTTGTGATAATGGGGCTATTGATGAGGCAGACTATTAAATTCATTTTCACTCAAGACCAAAGCAAGGATTTGAATGGAAGTTTCCAGAGGTGAAAAATGAACGTGTAAGCCCATTTTTATTCATATATTAAGTGAATTAATTCATTCTCTCTATAAATGGTTTTGAGATAACATGCACTCAAATGACTGTAAATAGAAATTATTTTTTTAATAGTGAAAAAATTCATTTTACGATCCTTCCACAGGCAACCAAAGAGTTATTTCAGAAATATATTAATTCCAATATAATGGCTCCTGCTAACTACTTAGTGAGTATTTACTATGTGCCAGGTGTTATATATAATATATATAGTATTATTTATTTTTTGCTTTATATGAAGAGGAAATTGAGATTCAGAGAAATTAAATAACGTTTCTAAGTTTGCACAGCTGGTATGTGGCAGAGACAACATTTAACTGATTTATCTGACTCCAGAGTCCAGGCATTTTTCTGTCCAGCTCATCACTCCTAGAACTGTTTGAAATGCTACATAGTCAGTGTGTTGATTCATAGAATGCTCATAGGATACAAGTAGAGACACATATGAGCTACTTTAAAATTCACTTCCTTTAAAATTGCTTTATTTAAAAAAATCATACTTCATGTGTTTTTTTTCAAATAATATATATTCATGTGTGCACTATTAACTTTTTACCAATGCTGCTTTTGTTACAGAAATTATAAACCTAGGTATGTAGATAAGGTTACACATTTCAGTCCAGGAAGACATGGAAGTTCACCTATAATTAGTGACTCTAAAAAAAAAGTTCCTAGTTCCTCATTCTCTCAGTAATTCTAATTCCTAGTTTCATGTTTGACTTTGAAAGTTTGCTCTAAAAAGGTGATTTATTCATATACACACAAGAGATCTTTCCTATGGACTGCCATCCAGATATATTTACAGATTATATATATAATCTGAAAGAGAAAGAACCAAATTAGAAATAAGTCATATAAAACTAAATTTCATAAATGTCCCTAGTAAATTATTTCAAAGAAAATCATGTATATACTTTTATTTAAAACATTATATATATACAGACATATATATAATTTTCTTTTAAGTATATGTCATGTTTAAAAACTATACGTAGTTTAAACATTAAAAACTATGCATATATATATGTAAATATGTATTTTTCTTTTAAATATTTTATCATGAAAAAATTCAAACACATACAGAAGTAGCATTAATAATATAACAACTCTCCATGTAATTTAATTTTATAAATGGTCTACCCTTAACCAACCAATTTTGTTTCATCTATAACCCTCTACTCATAACTACTTGTTTTATATATAACTACATTCCTCAAAATATTTTAAGGAAAACTTCATCACCTGTATTTATGTTTAAGATAGGAATTTTTAACATGATAATGTTATCATTATTCCATCTAAATAATAGTTATAACTTTTAAATATGGAATGTCTACTCAATGTTCAAATATATTTAATTGTATTACAATCTGCCTCCCTTTCCATTTCCCTCTTTTTAAAAATTTGATTATATGAATCAGAATTTTTTTAAAAATTAAGACATGATTAGTTTGCTATATTTTCTTTTTTATTTATTTTTTTTAGGTTGTTTATTTTCTAAGACCCTTTCAATCTATAATTACACCTCCATCAACTTTTCTTCCTACATCCTTTGTTTATTGCTGTTGTAAAATACACTGGGATATTTTTTCTGTATGGCTTCCTACACCTTGAAGTTTCACAATTTTCAGCCACATGTTATTCTTACACATTTTTCTTTGTTCCATGCATTTCATGTAAATTGGCAATTAGATCTAAGGGGTGATAAAATTTAGGAAAAGGAAAGTTTTTGGTGAGACTATGTCTTGAGGAGGTATGTATTATCTATATCTTTTTTCATGACATTAAAGATCCAATAATACATTAAGGGTTCCGTAATGGTGATATTCTTTCATTCTTACTCATTTATTGACTGAATTCCTCTATACATATCTTTTCATTATTTACTCATTGGTAAGCCTGACGAACAGTTCACACAGGAAAGATAAAATATACTTACTAATTTCCAAAATAATAAGTTGATTCCCCAGCACCATCCAGATTCTTTATAAGGATGTTTTATTTTGTTTTGTTTTGTTTTTTTCTTTTTCTTTTTAGCATCATTATGAACTCATGGAATTAAGCATACTTAATTTGTTTCAGTTTAACACAACCTATAGGAGGAGCTGTTTTGTTTGGCTCCTGATCTTGAATACTTTTGTTATGACCATAATAATTCTAATGCTTTCTTTGTTTTCTCTTGCCAAAAAAAGTCAGAACTACATTGGTACATTGTTTTTAGACCTTCCCTGAGAAGAGAGATGTCAAGTGTGTATATAGTTTCAAAAGATATATTATGAGTTCATATTGACATTTCAAAATGAAATTCAATAATATAGAGTTTTATCCCAATGTCACATATCTCGGATCTCTTCTTCCTTCCAGGCTCAAATCCCAGTTGTAAAGAACATCAGCTTAAATATTCATTTGCTTTATTCTGTATACTCACAAAAAAGACTCAGAATAAAACAAAATAAAAAGGTAGTAACAATATTATCAATACTGAAGGTAGTTTACAAATTAAGATTATTTTTTTTGTCTATCGGTTTCCATTTCATTTGAGTTGTATAATCAAATTACAGTATATTAAAGTGATTTGGAGTAAATAGTTTTTGTGTTGTTCTGTCACCAACTGGATAGATACATGATTAGTTTAGTTGCTTTATTTCATTTACAATTTTTGGCTCTTGAATTTTAAATTATGTAAAATTCATGTTACCAAAGTCAAACTTTAAAATCAAAATATGTTCTGATAAATCTAGCTTCTATTCCTATGACATCCACTTGATTTCATCTGTTCAGCTTATATGCACATTAAAAAAATAACGTTCATCTTATTTTCATATTATTTAGTATTGTTCTAATGTTTTATAGTAGCCTGAGTCCCACACTTTTTCTTAGCAAAAAAAAGTTCACTTCTATGAACAATATTGAAATTAGATAGTAACCATGTCTTCCCCTCTACTATTTCCTCATCTCATTTTACAGAATATACTTGTAATTACAGTTAAATCAGTGAATTTATCCTAGTTTTGTATACTGTCATCTTTTTGTCCCATTTTTCAAATTATGTAATCAGAACATAGAGCCATTATATTGTTACTTTTATTCATCACTTATGTTAGTTCTGTAGTAAATTATATTTATATAATTAATCATCACAAGTCCATAAGTCAGTGTCTCTCTAGCCTTGGGAAGCTTCATATATGCAGCTCATACTCTAGTAGAATCCTCAGAAATAGATTAACAAAACATTCCTGGGTTCTTCCATATTGAGAGCAGTATGACTTCAGTTTTAAAGGTCTCCTTAACTGGATGTAAATACCTTTGGTTACTCTTTCTTTCCTTCAGTAACTTAAAGGTGTTATTCCAGTGTCTTTGGAATAAAGGGTTGCTGTTAAAACAAAACAAAACAAAAAACAAAAAACTTCTAATAATAATCTGTTTATTCTTTCATTACCCTGGCTTGCTGTTTTGGCTGATAGTTTTTTCTTTTTTCTTTCTTTTCTTTTCTTTTTTTTTTACATTAATGTTCCATAATTTTACTAATATTTCTCAGCTTTGGTCATCTAGATTTGATTTTTTTTCAGGTACACAGTTTGTTCTTTCATATATAGGTTAATGTTCCTTTTTTCTCTAATAAAGTTTTCTTTAACCATAGTTTTTATACTTATTTGGTTCCATTAACTTATGCTTCTTAAGAAACTCCTATTATATGTATATTTTATCTTCTTTGCCTATGTTCTCTACACTTTCTCTGAAGTTTTCTTTTTATCTCATTCTTTATTGCTTTTAAATTTAGAAAAATTTCATCCTTCCCATTTACTTTTCCTAAGGAATTCCCCATTTAATTTATTTGCTTGTTTACTTAATTTTGTTCACACTTCATTTCTGAAATAACTCTTTCTTTCATTTTAAAATATTATTTTCCTCAGTTTCATAACCTCTTTTCAAATATTTTGCATATTTGCTTCCATTTTCTTATGGTGATTTCTGTGATTCTTTCATAGGCTTTTCCATTTTCTCAATTTCTTTTGGTCTGTTTTGAAATATACATTATTATTATTATTATTATTATTATTATTATTATTAGTTTCTTGGACATTGCTTCCTAGTGTGCTTTCCTTAATTATTTTCTAGTTTCAGGAGTAGGGGTGGATCAGCATTACGCTTTTAGCTTTGTTTTTCTAGAAATCCCTCTTTTTTTGTGTGTGTGAAGTGATCAAAATATGGCCTAACACTTCTGAGACATGTTTCCATTTTATCTTTTTTTTTTTTAAAGATTTTATTCATTTAACAGAGAGAGAGACAGCCAGCGAGAGAGGGAACACAAGCAGGGGGAGTGGGAGAGGAAGAAGAAGGCTCATAGCAGAGGAGCCTGATGTGGGGCTCGATCCCACAATGCCAGGATCACGCCCTGAGCTGAAGGCAGACGCTCAACCGCTGTGCCACCCAGGCGCCCCCCATTTTATCTATTTTTATGCTGACACCACTCATGCCAAAACTATCAATAGTTAGAACACATCTACTTACCTATTGTAGTTCATGGGGATACCTTTTTGTTTTCTTGGTAAACTTGTATTTTTTTGTTTAATTTTGCTTATTTTATTTTGTAAGTTTCATGGGGAAATTTGAAGAAGTTGAAATACCTAACTGCTACTTTTACCATCTTTTTCTTAGTATCCTATAACACAGATTATCAGTGTACATTAGTCATTCTTAAAGCATTTTTTTTATTGTATGTTCCAAGGAACATTAATGTATTGAAAGTTTAAATGTTTATATAAAAATTGTGTGGTTTGTGGTTAAGTAAAAATTTAAAGTCATTGGAATAAACAGAATTGAATTGATGCCTTCACTATATGACTTATCAGAATCTTCAATATGCTAATGTGCCATGTGGATCTTCAATGGGGGAATATGTTTTGCTCCATTACCCAAAATTACTTAAACTTGGGACTCATTTTTTTCTCATGCATCATTAGTTCTGCATGAGTAAATGGAGCCTTACAGCAATTTTTCCAGCAATTCCAACTGTGCTTGGCCCTCTTTAGCTCACAACCAAAAGATAGTCTTGTCGGACTACTCATGCTCTGTTACTGAAACATTTCATGGTGATCATAGTTTCAGTGTTTACCAGCAGGCCTCATGGACTTTATCATCAATCACTTTTGTCTTACAACTTTTTGCTTGCTAGGATTACTATAGATCCTACCTTGAAAAGATGAGATTTTGAAATTGTATTTTCATAAATAATATTTTTAAAAAGATTTTAAATATTTGAGAGAGAGAGACAGATATGTTGAGAGAGAGAGAGAGAGAAAGAGAGAGAGCATGTGAGCACACAATCAGGGAGGAGTGGGAGAAGTAGGCTCCCTTCTCAGCAGAGAGCCCAATGCAGTCAATATGGGGCTTGATCCCAGGATGCCAGGATCATGACCTGAGTTGAAGGCAGATGCTTAACCAACTGGGGTATCCAGACACCCCCATGAATAATATTTTTAAGCATTGCAAATAATGTTTCTGGTCTTTGAGAGTGACTGAAGCATTAGCAGACACTATTTTCCTATTAAATCATAAGTTTTATGGGAGATACTATGGCATTGCATGTGGCTTAAAATACAGCAAAACATAACCGTGGTAAAAGTGGAAGGTTTTTTTAGTTATAGATGAGCACTGATTTGATATAGTTTATTACCATGGCAAAACAATGCTGGTTTGAAGAATTTTTGCTTTAATGTATAATTATTTCAACATTACATTTTGTGTGGGGGGGGCAAGTAAGATTTTTTCTTTTTACATGGGTTACAGTAATAGGGTTTGTAAAGGTGCTTCTGTAGCAATGCAATGATTTCTTCTTCCCTACATTCCTTCCTCCCTTTTTCGCTTTTCCTTCTTTGTGTTCCTTTCTCCAACCAAGTAACTCCAATGAGAAGTACATACAGTATGTTGCCAGAGAAGGTATTAGAATAAGGTTGCCTGGGTTCTGATGAAAACTCTGTCATTTATTAACTGTGTGATTTAGAGACATTTTCTTAATCTCTCTGTACCTCAATTTTCTTAACTGAAAATGGAGCTCAAATAACATCTACCTCATTCACTTTTTGTTTGCATTTAGTACAATGTTCTGCATATAATCCTCAGGAAGACTAGAGCAGAGTACATGAAAAGTAAGAGCATCCTTACCCATTCATTGATTTATTCATTAATTCAGCCAGGCATTTATTAATTCATCTATACACAAATATTCTTAGAGTATTCCTATGTACAAAGCACATTACTAATGACCTGGGATAAAATGCTAAACAAGACAGACATGTTTTTTTCTAGGTGCTTAGCAATGTGATTTGCACGTAGAGATGCTCTTCCTGAGGAATATGTGAAGAATACATGTACATGACTCCAGCATTTACAAATCCTTTATGAAAAATCCCCCCAAATAGTGCTAAATATAACAAAATAACTACCATTGCTGAATTATTTGCTATATGCCAGTTTTACTAAGGTTTTCCGTTAACTTATATCAGTAAGATTTTGGATTGTAAGCAACAAAAAAGAACTCTGTTTATGTTTAGTTAAAAAGAAAGAATTACTTGGAAAAAGACTTGTGGAAAATTCTCACAGAACTGAGAAAAGTTTTAGAGACCAGGTTTGAGAAAATAAGCATGGATATTTAGACGCTTAGGCAACAGGAATCAGAGTCAAGATTATGTCATGGTTCTTGTGTTCAACATATGTATAATGTGCTCATAATCCCTTTAAAACACAAAATGGTTAATGTTTTTGAGGTACCTGTAAATAATGGTTGTATTTCCCTTTTCTTTTTGCAATTTTGTTTAAAAAATGGGTGACTTTTTAAAAAAAAGTGTAAAGAAAAGCAGAGTTGTTTGTTATTTTAATTTTTTAAATATAACAATTACAACAAATACATATTTTGTTATTCTACTTGATAAAATGGGAGAGATTGATATTCATGAAATAATGTGTCCTTTAAGCAATTAAAAATCGGAACTGGAATTCAAACTTTATGAAGATAGTACCACTCAAAGACATTTTAAGCATTAAACAACATAGCTGTTTTTGCCTTAAAGTGATCTGTGAAATGTCCTTAAGAGACAATCATGGCACTTTTAAACTCTTGGAATAATTAAAAAGACTTCCGTGTAAAGATCAAAAAGGAGGGCGAATATATTTATTGTATGAGGCAAGAATGCAGCATCCCAATGAAGATCAATGGTCACTTGTCATCTCGGGCTTTTTTAGCACTTCGTTGCAGAGATGGCTACTATAGTTTGCCTTTCTGTAATCATTAACTGTTACTCATCCTAAGGCAATGAAAACTGAATGGCTCAATTTTCAAAGCTTCAGTTTAGTCATAGAAGATAATAATAAGAAAAAGTGTAACAGTCAAGTCTGGCACTGTGATACTGAAAACATTGAGCAATCATCAGCCCCAAGGGACACTGACTGACTCTCACAAATCTCTAGTGACAAAGAGTTTTATGGAAGTTTGCATCATTTAGTTCTAAAAGCAAAAGCACCTTCGAGGCAAAATGGCTCTTACTGCTCCTTAAAAAATCTCAATTTTGGACTTCATCTATTTGATATAATTGTTTGGGGTTTTTGAGATTTAGAATGAACTATGGAACTCTTGTTTTTCTTGGTCTGGAAAATTGACTAAATAGACATCTTGTTCAGGTGCGAGTAATGAAGAGAGATTGGATTTTTTCATGAGATAGACTGGCTTCTGAAGAAAAGTAATGGTGTTATTCCCTGAGATGGAGGTGGTTGATATGTTCTTATCAGGGAAAGAATTGAAGTAAATTCCAAAGGACTAGTTCTTTTCGATGAGTTCCATCATTATGAACTTGAAAGTTGAGCCTCTGATAGTGTATTTTGCTTTTAAGAGAATTTTTTAATGGAAAGCTGTTATTTTTTTCATTTCTTACATAATTTTAACATTAAAATATTTTATTCTTTATCCGAAAACTAAGGATCTATAGATGTAGAATATGTGTATGATGAAAAAAACCTGTAATTGTGTAATTCAGAAATAAAAAGTTGCATTTGGGGGTATCTTTTTAACTTTTTTCTCTGCATACTTATTCAATTTTAGAAACATGAGATAAAACTCTATTGTCAACTACTTATTATATTATTGATAATTTCTTTATCTACATGGTATCAATATAATAATTTTTAATGACTGATTTTTACTCCAGAGTAAAGTTATATCATAATTTATGTGATCAAGTCTTTACTGATGGATATTTGGGTTGTCTCAGTTTTTCAGTATTTCTGATAATAGCTCTTTTAGCATCCTGAAAATAAATCTTTCAAAATTTTTTGAGATTTCTCTTAGAGTAAATTCATAGAAGTGGGATTGTGTATTTTCACTGTAGACAATACTGACAAATGAGCATAACAAATGGTGTTATTCTAATTTTATTCCCTCTCAATTTGATAGATAAGAGATGCTTATGTATTATAGTTATTATTTTAATCTCTAAAATAAAACGTTAATTTTAATTTCTAGTACAAAATACAAAAAACTTTAGTAAATATTTACATTTTTACATTTATGAATTGGCTCTTTGTTTCCTTTTCTCATTTTTCCACTGAGATATTCATCTTTTCCTTATTGGTTTAGGAAAGTTTTTAATTTAAAGATATCATCATTTATTCAATTTGAGTTCACAAATATTTTCTTTGTGTCCCAATTTGTCCTACCATCACCATCTCCATAAACTGTTCTTCTGCTGTGAAAACAACCCTCAGCATATACCCACACTGTTATTACTACAACTTAAAAGAAAAACCACACACAACCATCCAACAAACCATTTTAATCCTAATTCTTTCTCCTGATACAACTGCATTTCCAACAAAATTCCTGAAAAGAATTTTCTAGAATTGTGTTTTTTTTTCTCTTGTTCTATCTTAAATCTTCACCACTCCATCAGATCTTCGTTCTTTTTTTAAAGACCTATTTGCTACTTCTAAATAGCAAATTTTCAGTTCTTGCCTTCCTTGAACCAATGGCAGCCTTTGACATATATTCAATCCCACTCTTCCTCTTAGAATGCTTTATTTACTTCTCTTCCTTTCACTCTACTTCACTCCTGGCCTCTTTTGCTTGTCTTCTCTTCATCTTTTTAAATTTAGAGTGTTTCAGGATTCAATCCTTGGCATTCTCCTCTCTCTCTACTCACTTTCAGTGATTTTAGCTCTTCTCTTGGCTTTAATCACCTATACCCTGAAGACTTGCAAATTTATATATTCGTTGATCCTAAAGTCTCTCCCAAAATTCAGGTGCATACATTAGCTGTCTAGTAGACATTTCCGCTTGGATATTTCATAGGCATCTCAAATTTAACAGATTCAATATTGAATTCCTGGTGTTTCTTCACAAAACCTCTTCTCATACAGTCTTCACACCTCAGGAAATAACAACCTGAATTTCCAGTTCCTGAGGCTAGCAACCTTGCACTTATCGTTGATACTTCCATTTTTCACACTCTGTATGTAATTCATCCGAAAATCCTATGAGCACAATCAGCAAAATACACACAGAATCTGATTATGTATCAGAATTTCCATCACTACTGTCCTAATCCATGCTGCTAATATCTCTTGCCTGGATTATTGCTGTAGACTTCTATTTGTTTTCCATTTCTGCCTGTTTTGTCTGTAGTATGTTATGCACACAGCCAAAATGATCTTCTCAAAATAGAAGTATATTTCCTGTTCTGTAGACTGTCTTAATTTTTTTAAATTTTGTATTTAAATCAAATTTAATTAACATATAATGTATTATTAGTTTCAGAGGTATAGTTTTCATTCATCAGTTGCATATCAAACCCGTGCTCATTACATCAAGTGCTTTCCTTAATGCCCATCACCCAGTTACCCCATTCCCCCACCTACCTCTTCTCCAGCAGCCCTTAGTTTGTTTCCTATAGTTAAGAGTCTCTTATGGTTTGTCTCCCTCTCTGTTTTCATCTTATTTTATTTTTCCTTCCCTTGTCCTATGTTCATTTGTTTCTTAAATTCCACATATGAGTGACATTATGGGAGCATTTAGGCCATTTACATCGAGAGTGATTATTGAGAGATATGATTTTAATGATGCCATGTTGCCTGTAAAGTCTTTGTTTCTATAGATTGTGACTTTCTGTTCTGTATCACTCTTGGGGCCTTTTTACTTTTATAGAACCCCCCCCTTAATATCTCCTGTAGGGCTGGTTTCGTGGTTATGAAATTGGTCAGTGACTGGCGATTCTGGAAGGCCTTTTCTCTCCATCAATTCTGAATGACAGCCTTACTGGATAAAGGATCCTTGGCTGCATGTTTTTCTCTGAAAGAGCTTTAAAAATGCCCCGCCAACCCTTTCTCTCATTCTAGGTCTGTATAGACGGGTCCGACGTAATTCTGATACCTTTGCCTTGGTATGTGAGAAATTTCTTTGCCCTGGCTGCTTTCAATACTGTATCTTTGGATCTAATATTTGCGAGTTGCGCTATGACCTGACGTGGCGTAGGTTTGTCGTGGTTGAGCTTGGGAGGGGTCCTCTCTGCCTCCTGGACATGAATGCTTGTTTCCTTTGATAGATTAGGGAAGTTCTCAGCTACAATTTCTTCAGATATCTCTTCTAGACCTCTGTTTTTCTCCACCCCCTCGGGGATGCTGATGATTCTGACATTGGATTGTTTCATTGAGTCAGTAATCTCCCGTAACCTACATTCTTGAGATTGGATTTTTTTGAGCCAAGTTTCTGTTTTAGCTTTCTCTTCTACCAACCCATCTTCCAATTCGCTGATTTATTCTTCTGCCTCATTTACCCTGGCCATTAGAGCATCTAGTTTTGACTGCATTTGATTCATAGTATTTTTAATTTCTGCCAGATTCGCTCTCATTTCCACCCTTAGAGATTCTATATCCTCGTTAATATTTTTGTTAATATTTTTTTCAAGTCTACACATCATCTTGACCATTGTTACTCTGAACTCCATTTCTGATAATTTGGTTATATCCATATCCATTAGTTCTGTGGCAGAGGCCACAGACTCATTGTCTTTTCTTTGCTGGGGGGGATTTCTCCTTCTTGTCATTCTGATGAGGAGAGGTTGCAGGGTTGTCCAGAGCCCAAATTATTGACCAGGACCCATGCAGTGTGCACTTGTTTTATAGGGACCTTAGGGATGTGGGCTTCTTGATTTTTCAGCCTGCCTTCTGGGGGAGGGGCCTGCCGCGCCGATACTCAGGCAACCCTGTTTGGGTAGAGTCTCTCTGTCCCCTGTGAGGGGGGATGGGGATGGGCACACTGTGAGCTGGTATTTCCAGGCTTTTGTTCTCTGGCAGCTTTCCCTGGCAGTTTGCTGTGCCTCTTCTGAGAGTCAGAGCAGCAGTGGCCAAATCCCAGCCTCTGTCTCAGGACAGAGGGATCGCAGTCCGCTCTCCACTCAGCTCTTCTGGCCACTTTAACTCTGTTTCTGTTGGTGCTGCTAAACCCTACAGCGTCCCGGGAGGTGCGCCCCACACCCGGCGTCCCAGCCCTCACTTCCAGGGCCGGCAAGTCTCTGTCCTTTGTGTTTCTAACACCGCCAGCTGCCAGCCGCCCCCGCATGCTCCAGAACTCCCTGTTTCAGTGTGGTTCGTGCACACTCTGGAGCTCCGTTTTTCAGACTGGTCGTGCGCATTCCCGGGCTCACGGTCTCAGTCTGCTGTCTCGCGGGTGCCGGTCTACGAGTCCACCCGCTCCCCCGTGCAGGTGGCTACCGCTTCCCAGCGCCTGAAGGCAGAGGCTCCCTCCCCCTTCTGTTTATTTTCCAATATCTGTGAGCGGATTCATGGCTCCCCGCTTCGTACCTCAATACTCAGTGCTGGAGATGTTCATTTGTAGAGATCCAGATGCATCTTCCTGTGTCTCAGGCTGATTCTGTGGGTGTTCAGGATGGTCTGGTACCTATCCAGCTCGACTCAGGGGACCAGCTGAAAAAGGGGACCCCTACTCCTCCACCATCTTAACTCCTCCCACATATGAGTGAAATCATATGATATTTGTCTTTCTCTGACTGACTTATTTCACTTAGCATAATACTCTCTAGTTCCATCCATGTTGTTGTAAATGGCAAGATTTCATTCATTTTGATGGCTGAGTCATATTCCATTATACACACACACACACACACACACACACACACACACACACGTATATACATCTTCTTTATCCATTCATCTGTTGTTGGACATCTGGGCTCTTTCTATAGTTTGGCTATTGTGGACATTGATGTCATTGGAGTACATGTGCCCCATAGAATCACTATGTTTGTATACTTCGGGTAAATGCCTAGTAGTGCAATTACTGGATCATAGGGTAGCTCTATTTTTAATTTTTGAGGAATCTCCATATTGTTTTTCAGAGTGGCCGCACCACTTTGCATTCCCACCAACAATGTAAGAGGGTTCCCCTTTCTCCACATTCTCACCAACATCTTTTTTTTCCTGAGTTGTTAATTTTAGCCATTCTGACAGGTGTGAGGTGGTATCTCATTGTGTGTGTGTGTGTGTGCGTGTGTGTGTTTTAAAGAATTTATTTATTTATTTATTTGAGAGAGAGTGAGCAAGTGAGAGAGAGAAAGAGCATGAACAGGGGGAGAGGGAGAAGCAGACTCCCCCTGAGCAGAGAGCCTGAGGCAGGGCTCAATTCCAGGATGCTGGGGTCATGACCTGAGCCTAAGGCAGAAGCTTTAACTGACTGAGCCACCCACGCACCCCCTCATTGTGGTTTTGATTTGTATTTCCCTGATACCAAGTGATGTTGAACATTTTTTCATATGTCTGTTGGCCATTTGTATGTCTTCTTTGGAGAAGTGTCTGTTCTTGTCTTCTGCTCATTTCTTGACTGGATTATTTGTTTTTTTTGGGTGTTGAGTTTGAGGAGTTCTTTAGAGATTTTGGATACTGGCCCTTTATCTGATAAGACATTTGCAAATATCTTCTCCCATTCTGTTGGTTGCCTTTTAGATTTGTTGACTGTTTCCTTTGTTGAACAAAGCTTTTTACCTTGATGAAGTCCCAATAGTTCATTTTTGGTTTTGTTTCTCTTGCCTTTGAAGACGTGTTTAGCAAGAAGTTGCTGTGGCCTAGGTCAAAGAGGTTGCTGCCTGTGTTCTTCCCTAGGATTTCAATAGATTCCTGTCTCCCATTTAGGTCTTTCATTCATTTTGAGTTGATTTTTGTGTATGGTGTAAGAAAGTGGTCCAGTTCCATTCTTCTGAATGTGGCTGTCCAATTTTTCCAACACCATTTGTTGAAGAGACTGTCTTTTCCACTGGATATTCTTTCCTGCTTTGTTGAAGATTAGTTGACCATAGAGTTGAGGGTCCATTTCTGGTTCTCTATTCCGTTCCATTGATCTATGGGTCTGTTTTTGTGCCAGTACCATTCTGTCTTGATGATTACAGCTTTGTAATAGAGCTTGAAGTCCAGAATTGTGATGTCACCAGCTCTGGTTTTCTTTTTCAACATTCCTTTGGCTATTCAGGGTTTTTTTCTGGTTCCATACCAATTTTAGGATTGTTTGTTCCAGCTTTGTGAAAAATGTTGATGGTATCTTGGTAGGGATTGAATTGAATGTGTAGATTGCTCTGGGTAGTATAGATATTTAAAGAATATTTGTTCTTCCAATCCATGAGCATGTTTTTCTACTTCTTTGTGTCTTCCTTAATATCTTTCATAAGTGTTCTATAGTTTTCAGAATACAGATCCTTTACCTCTTTGATCAGGCTTATTCCTAGGTATCTAATGTTTTTGGTGCAGATGTAAATAGGATTGATTCCTTGATTTCTCTTTCTTCTGTCTCCTTGTTAGTGTATAGAAATGCAACTGACTTCTGTGCATTGGTTTTATATCCTGCAACTTTGCTGAATTTCTGTATCATTTCTAGCAATTTTTGGGCGGAGTCTTTTGGGTTTTCTACATAGAGCATCATGTCATCTGTGAAGAGTGAAAGTTTGACTTCTTCTTTGCCAATTTGGATGTTGATAGGCCCTTTTCGATTTCTCTATTATTATTTATTATATATTTATAGACATTCTTTATATTTTGTTTACTAATTTTTTTTCAGTCACTTAATTTCTTCCAGGCTTTTATCTTTATGATTTTTTTATTAAGTATAATATTTAGATTTTGATATGTTTAAATCTATTACTTTTATTGACTTCTGCTTTGAGAGACTTGTCTAAGAAATACTTCCCCTTCATAGAGGTCATATATTATTTTATATTTTCTTCTGATAGTTATAAAGTTTAATTGGAGATTTTATTAGAACAGATCTGTAATTAGTTTTTGAAAACTTTTTGAGATAGGATCTCATCACTATATCTAAAGTTATTTATTACCACAGCAGATATTAAGTAGTTTACTTTTTTTTTGCTTGTTTCTTATACAGTTTCCATATTTGTATGTTTATATGCACTCTGCTGTTCCTTTCATCTGTTTGTCTGTCTTTGAGCTAATTTAAGACCTTTATGGTTAATTAAAACATGTTAGGCCAAATACCCTCTTATTATATTTTTCAGATTTAGTTTGGCTCTTTTGAAATCTATTGTTTGTAGGAGTCAATTCAGGAAATGACGTAATAAATGATATTGAAATTTTGTTCCATTGAATTTGTATATTAACTTGAGGTTTAGTCAACATTAATGATACCATGTCTTTTCATTAATTCAAATCTTCTTTGTTATAGTATTTGATAATCTATAATGATTTTGCACATCATATGTTAAATTTATTTTATGTTTTCCATAGTTTTTTTTATTCCTTTGTAAATTGAACCAGTTCTATTTTAAAAATTATATTCTAAGTTATTTTATTCTAAATTTAAAATAATATTGTATTGGCTATAGCTGGTACAATAACTTTTGATTTTTATGTATTCTTTTATCGAAGAATAATAAACATAAATAAAATGCCCAAATTATAAGTGTATAAAATTTCCACAAGGTGAACACCCAAGCACCCAAATCAAGGAAACAGGTCAATTCAAGAACCTCCAAAGTCCTCTTCTGTCTTCTCCCCGTTACTATCCTCACCACTTCCAAAAATAACTACTATGTTAATTCCTAACCTATAGATTAGTTTTGCCTGATTTTGAACTTTATGTAAATGGAATCATACAATGTATATTCTTTGTGTCTGCTTCTTTTGTTCAATCGTAGTGTACCCAAATATTACAACAACCATTGGTGTGTCTATTTCTGACCTTCCTATTCTGCTCCTTTTTGTCTATTTATATATTTTTGTGCCAGTCCCATGCTTTGTTATTTTTTCTATGTTTATAATAAGTCTTAAGATCAAATAGGGTAAGTTTTGAACTTTTTTATTCATCATTGTCATGACTATTCTAGATACTTTGCATTTTAATATAAATTTTAATACTAGTGGATAAATATCCAGAGAGAATGATTTGGGCTTTCATTGGAATTGGATTAAACTTATATGTCAAATTTAATACAAGTGAAATCTCTTAATTTCTGAATTTTCCTATTTGGGAGCATAGAGCTACTCTCTGTCTTGTTTAATTGCTCTCATAATGTTTTGTTATTTTCGTTACAGAGATCTTGGGCATCTTTTGTTAGGTTTATTCCTAGGTATTTGGTGTTTTTGATCCTATTGTAAATGCTATTTCTTTTTTTTTTTTTTAGAGTATGAAGATACAATTGTTTTTATGTATTGACATTTATTATTATTATTATTATAGATGTGAGGTGCTTTTATTTGCAAAGATTTTATAAAATGTCAAGTCTAATATATTTGGTTTTTGAAAAACTGCATCTAAAATAAGCCTCAGAATTTCTGTATCTTGAAAACTTGAGAAAGTGCCTGTCGCATCATAGGTAAACCATAAATGATTGTTGAATGAAAAATAATTCTCTTTACAATGATTATGTGTAACATCAATTTAATGTTTCTTGAAAATAAATCCTGGAGGCTTACGTCAACCATTTTATGTAACATCAGTGAAATAAGTGTTGTTAAATGCTTATATATTACCCATTTTGCCCTTTTTTTTTATTTTATTTTTTACTAACTATGTGCTGACTTTGTTTGAAGAAGCTGTGTGCCTAGACTTAAGTGTTGGGTGATGGCTCCCTTATAATTACAAAGAACCTGTGGACAACGACACCTAGGGTATAACCTGATATCGAAAGGAGTCAGAAATGTCTAGATCTTCCCTTCCCCTTCCACTATTCTCTGACCTTGGACTTGGTGTTCTGAGCTATAGAAATCCTTGCATTAATAAGTCAATACCTGTGAGGTGAGATGCTAACATGCTTTCGGTGGATCAGGGAGGTAGAAATAAAGAGGGCTATGGTGTCATCACTGAGCAGCCAGAGGAATGTCAGAAATTGTCCCCAAATTTCTTCATTTGTGGAAAAAAAGGTAACCAACTTTGTCGAACTTACTGCTATTCAGTTATCCTTTACTTGAGGAAGAATGCATTTCTAACTGATATGCTTAGTTTGTCTCATATTTAGATAGTACTGAATGTGTTATTACTGAGATCAAAACAGCTGGTCACATACAGCACTTACAGATAAGATGATCTATGATCATCATAGAATCCTGACAGTTCAAGAAAATAATATGGTAAAACCAAGTTGAATGAGAATAAATGTTGAATGATGTAGCATTATATTTTATATTGGAAAGGTAGGGCTTCTCATTTTTAAAGATTCATCTAACACTCTACAACTTATTCTCTACGGCTAAATTTGAGCTTTCTTCCTTAGCCTTCCCCAGTTATCAAATCTAATCTTTAAAAAAATTTCAATAGCAGTTATTAAGTGTATCACTGTTTGGGCTAGCATTATCACCTATGGTTTTCTTTTCTATGTGTTTAACTTCTTCTACAGGTGCAGACATAATAGAGTGCTCAAGTGCTACCTCTTTTCTCTCATTCTTGTGGCAGGAATTCGAAAATGATCTTGGCACCATTTCCCTCTAAACGTAATATAGCCTTAAGCTCCTCTTCAACACAGATATCCAGGTGGTTACTACCAATTTATCAGAGTTGGAATGCTAGACATGACTTAATATCCATGACTGAGCGAAAATATAAACTCACTGAGATATAGATTATATCAGTTTTATCTTAGTTTCTCAGATGCAGGGTTTTTTTTTTTTGCATATATTCAATTAATTTTTGTTAATTGATCAGAGATCTAGCATTGCAAGATCATCCCACTTAAAATATACAAGTTTTTGCAAAGTCATGTATGTATCACAATGACTACAGTGTAAAAACAGGACTGAAGATATGAATAAAGTTTATTTTATAATTGTGTAATCCTGCAAAAAGCATACTTTCTTGGGTCCTTGACCATCCCCTTTTTACTCAGAAATGTTTCGTTCAACTGGCAATATTACAGTTCCTTCCTCCATTAAGTTAACACATCAAAATCTTTTGTTACAATGAATCAACTCACAATGAACAATAGATTTGGATCAGAGTTGGATGCTATGCGAGTGAAGAAAAATTTGTTCTGTTGCTAATCCATTGTTAAGTCTGAAGTCAGACCAAGAAGGTAGCTTTGTTTTGGTATAAAGCGCATTATCTTAGAAATCAGAAAAAGTAGATTTGTGGTAAAATGATTTTTACTTTACAGAAGCATAAATCAAAGCTTAAAAATATTCTGAGGCCTTAAAATAAATAATTTTTTCTAGATCTGGAATATTAACTTATTCTCTATCTCAAAGATAAGTGTTATTTCTCTACTTCATTACACATGTAATATAATTATATACATATACATGTAAATACTAAATATTTAGCCCAATTACATTCTTTGTAATTTCCTATACACTTTCTGTCCTTTCTCACTTTTATGTCTTTGTACAAAGTTTGTATTCAACCTGGAGTGCCTTAACCTGTCCAAATCATGTCATCATTCACACAGCAATATACTTGCAGCTTTTTTTTTAAATAGTTTTATTTATTTGTCAGATAGAGGGAGAGTGAGAGAGAGAGGCAGGCAGAGGGAGAAGCAGGCTCCCCACCGAGCAAGGAACCTAATGCAGGACTCGATCCCAGGAGCCTGGGATTGTGACCTGAGCCAAAGACAGGTGCTTAACTGACTGAGCCACCCAGGCATCCTGATATTTGCAGCTTTTCTAGAACACTTTGTGTAGGCCCTCAACAATATGATTCTATTGCCTGTGTTTCAATGTTTTTTCCTTAGTATCATTATTCTGGTACACATTTCTATATTAGCTCATATTATTTGTATGTATCTTAATTTTTTAAACTAGATTGCAAATCAATAAGCACTCAAATGCAATCCCATTCTTTTATGTATACCCTATCAAGCATTATGTCTGTTAGGTACTACTCACTAAGTATGTCATTTGGTGTATTTATCAATTGCTAACAATCACAAAAGTCAGCAACCTAAAATAATAAATACTTATTATCTCATGGTTTCTGTGAATCAGAAATCTGGGAGAGGCTTAGCGAAGTGGTTTTGATTCAAAGTCTCAAAGATGTGGTTACCATTTTATCTGCAGACTTGACCCACTTCCAAATTCTTTCTCATGGTTATTGACAGGCCTCAGTTTTTTGCTGAGTGTTAGCCAAGGACTTCAATTCCTTGCTCCAGTGGTCTTTTCTGGAATTTCTTGATATGCAGTCTGGAGTCTCTGAGAGAGAATGATCAGAGAGAGAGAGAGAGAGAGAGAAAGACTCTAAGATGGAAGCCACAGTCTTATTATAATCAAATCTCAAAAGTGACATACTGTCACTTCTACCACATGCTATTGGTCACATTGACCAACTCTGGTACACTGGGGGCAGAGACAACACAAAGCTTTCAATACCAGGAGGTACAGATAATTTGGAATCATCCTAAAGGCTGCCTACTTCTCTTGAAAATTGTGATAGATACAATTACAACTTGTTTCCGTCCTAGTATACTTTCTAAAAAAAATAATTACCTGAACTTTATTTCTTTATTAAAAATATTTGTGTCATAATAAACCAATGGTGAAATATGTAAATATTATTAACAAATAATTTGGAAAAAATACAAAGTTTTTAGATTTTTTTTCACAGTTTCTCAGTCCTGTGACAGGGCTCAATTAACGTTTGCTGTGCACGCATGCATGCATGCGTGTTTCCACTACAGTTTAAGACTTATTAAACAGTGACTATCCTTCAAAAAGATTTTTACCTTAGTTATACAAATTTTTACAGTAGCCAAAATTTCAAACATAATTGTTAATAAATATTAAAGATGATTATAGAGAGTAATGAGAATGGATTTATTATACACTAAGTAAAACAAAAATCAATTGAATTGTTTACTCCTTGTTGACATTGTACATACTACTTTATACTTTCATATAGGGGATTATTTTTTCATTGCAAATTATTTTTAAACAATTCTGTAATGTTCTTTATACATCACTTAAGTACTCTTATATTTAATGCAGGAAAAATACTTTAACTTTGGGTCTTGCTCTGTGCATTAAATTACATTTGTAAATGCTTCACTGAACAATATTTTTCAACTATAATCCACATATAGTAATCATGTTTAAAATATAATTTTTCATAGTTATGACCCATCTGCTCAATACTGATAAGAAGTTCAATAAAGCAGGGTGTAAAAATCAATGCTGTTAAATGTTTATTAATTATCTAACACATTGCTTAGCTTACTGAGCACATTTAATACCCCAATGCATATTTCAAGGTATGTATGGAAATTTTGCACTTAGGTTTAAAGATACATTTTAAGCATCCTTTCAGCTTCTCTTAATCCAAATTTATAAGCATTGCACTTACTCCATTTAATCTGATCTTTCACTGAGGATACAATTTCGCTAAAGGTAAAGCAGACAATTTCTATCTGGGGCAAAAAAATCTTAAAAGTACATTGTACATTAAAAACCACTGAAGCATAATGGGCTAAGCTGCACATGGACCAGATTTCAACACTTGCCAAAATTATCAGTAAATTTAAGACTCATTCTCATTTTCTCAGCCATTATTTTAAACTCCAGGAGCACCAGGAACTGATTTAATCAGTCAGTAAGACATAAAGCATTCAGGTCAAGTAGATCAGCACAGAAATGTTTCCTGGTTCCTTTCATTTTCATCTCATGGAAGGCTTTTGTCACTAAGATTATTGGTGCATGGATTTTAAAATCATTTCCCCTCCAAACTATACTGGTATGTTTTAAAATGGTAGGAAAAGCCATGACACTACTGAGGAAATAACAATGGAAATGCATAGGCTATAATGTCTGCCAACAACCCTTTTTTTCCCTCCATTTTTATTTCATGATCCTTATTCCATTTCCACCCCTGCCCCTGCATCTAACTTAATGTCTTAGCATCTAACATAATGCCTTAAATCTAGCATCATTAAAAAAATTCATATTTTAAAAATATGTTGGCTTCGTTGAAATATATGTTCATAATTCTGGTGTCAAGCTCATGAGGTGAGAAGCTAACATGTTTTTGGTTAGTAGGTGTGTTTTAACCTTGCCATTGTCTCTTTCTGTTAATATACTGTCCAGTAATAAGTTTATAAGCTGTGACCTAAAATGACCTGGTAAAAACTTAGTCACATAATGCTTTTCCAAGTCCTAATGCCTAAAATTCTGTAATTAGGGATTTATGTCTTGGAGTCTTGAAACCTGTGAGAAGTCTAAAAGTTTTGCTCGGACTATTTTGATGGCCTAACCACTGCTGATTTCCTAGCCATTCTTCATAGAGCCGTTAGGATAAGCTTTCCATAATTTGCACATTTCATTGTTTCTTTCCTAGTATAAGACTGGTGGCTCTTCCATTCCCTGAAGGATAAAATAAAAACTCCATAGTAGCGTCCACATGGTTTTCATGTTTTTACCACAATTTTATCCACAGGTCTGCCTCCATGAACCCTACATTCTCTTCCCGTCCATCCACGTGATCTCGTCCATCATGCACCCTCTATTCCTTACCAGTCCACTAACGTACCCTCTATCTAGGTACTCTATATTACACTCCCATGTATCCATGTACCCTCCATTATGCATCCTATATTGTCTTTCCATTGAACTTCTCACTGTTCCACATGTTATCTCAAAACCTTTATGCCATATGCCTAGGATATCCTCAACCCAACCTTTACTGTCTGATGCACTCCTACTCACTTAAAAAATCAAAATTCATCTCTTCTGTGAAGGTTTTCTGACATCTTCTGGATTTTCTATCCATCCCTAACCCTATATAGCCATTCCCCTCCCCCACTTTAACTCTTTGTTTTGGGATACTATAGTATATTATACATATCCATATTTTAGTGTCTCTCCATTCTTTAAATAATTCAATTGTATTTTTTTCAACACAGTTTAATATCCTGTTATGTCTAAGTTTAGGAAAGAACTCACTTAAAAATGTCTACTACGATAAATTATCCATCCTGTATGTATTATTTGTTAGTTACTAACAGCTAGAAAAGGGATTTAGACAAGGTAAGTCATTGAGAGACAACCCAGGAATCTCCTTAGGAAAATTTCCTTGAGTGGTAAAGAAGAAACAGTCATGTTTATTCCTAGCTTGAACAAATTAGACAATAAGAAAATAAGAGTATTAAATTTAACCTACAAAGTACAATCTTCAGGTGCCATGTTTTCAGGACTTGATCTAAATACCATAAATTCTGGCTAGTTGTCCAGAGGCTATTTTCCTTCGATTTTTACATTCTAATCTGTCTCTGCTGTGAGACAGTCTCACTGAACCTTTCCAACTCCAAACTGGGTCCTTTAGGGGCTTTGACTTTGGAGAGGCAGAGCAGTTTCCAGGCAAAACTGTGGTTGTTCTTGCATGATATCTCGGAGGTGGGTGTGTGTGTGTGTGTGTGTGTGTGCGCATGCTGGAGATTTATTGATGTTATCTAATTATATTTTCAGTGTCTTACAAATCAAGTGGACATTATCTAAAATTCATCCATTTTTTACCAGGGGCTTTATTATCGTGCTTCCTTTTGAAGAGAAGAGTATTACTGTAGAATTAAAATTAATTGTCTTTTCAAAGTAGGTAATTTTGGTAGGATAGAAGATAGAGCAATATAAAATATGTAAAACAAAGTAATAGAATTATCACTTGAAGAACATAAAAGATTGTTTTCCATAAAATATTAATTTTGTTTTTATTTTATTTATAATCAAGTGGACCACAAACATAGCGTATTCTTTCTCCAGTATAATTACTCCAAAGAAAACTTAAACTGCTAACAGGAGGCTAAATGCTTGGGGCAATGTACTGCTGATGAATGACTATGGGATAATGACAAATGAATCTCATTCTAAATTCTGTCAACGAAATAAATCACTAATGTCATCAATTTCATTAATATATTAACATTCCACTCAACCAATATACCTTTTACTTGTCTTTTCCAGGGAAGCCTTTTCATTTTAGTCATATTTATCTTGAGCTTTATGGAACTGGAAAACTATTATTGATTGTGGTCACTGTATCCAGGGAAGCCCTCTGGTAGGCATCTTTTTCTGGGAACTGGCCTTTGTATCCTGACTACATAGTCATCCATGAGGTGATGAAAACACAATTTTTCTGCAAAATGGGCACAGTTCCTGGAAAGTATGTGCCACAAAGGAGAGTTAATATTTCTTGAAAGGGTGTTCAGAATGTAGACATGGAAAAGATCTGGCTTATACAGAGGTGAAAATAGTCACACATAAGTTGGTACTATATGAAAGGAAAATAGAGTATACTTTTTTGTTTGTTTGTTTGTTTGTTTGTTTTAAAAATGGAGTGTACGTTAAAGTGGAAGCTTCCTCTATATCCTCCACCTAAAACTTGGAAAAATTTAAAATGGAGTAATACCCTGTTGAAGCACTTATTTTATGTAAATTTATATAATGCCATTATAGAGATTAAGGTAAATTCAAATAGAGAGTTTTAGGGTTGCTTGAAAAGAACTTCTATTGAAGGTTTCATGAGCTAAAGCATCTGTTTCCTATGAAACTGGTAGCAATAAGAATGTTAAATAGTAAATAAGGTATCAAATAAAATAGTTATCTTAAGCTACCCTGAGGTACTGTTGATAATTTTTAATCCTAAACTTTTTCAACTTGGAAACATGATTTCTTATAATACTTACTTAAAACTTTTTGAAGTTCATGTAGATAAACAACCCAGAGAATGTTCATATTTAGTACGTATTATTCACTAGCTTTATGTATACATGTGCGTATTCATTCAGTCATTGGATAAATATTTATTCAGCACTGGTTATGTCCCAAGCACTGTAATAGGCTGGGGATATAATAGTGCATAAGACAAAGTCTTCGCTTTTTACATTCTAGCAGGGATGATTGCAATTAAGTAATAAGCATATTCATATATACTTTATTTCATTAATTTGAAGACACTTTTTAAAATATTTAATGTCTAAATGCAGATGTATCTTATAATAACTATTGACCAGGAAATGAAATCAATATATTTTTTATTGTCTGACAACGTGGTGAGATTGAGAAAACACTACCAACAAAACTTACATATTGAGGGTCAACTGCTGAGAAGAAAATCTTACAGACAATAGCGTAGGACACCCTCATCAACACTCCTCATGTCACTATATATTGTATTATGTTGAAAAACACAGATGTTGATAATGCTAAGTTGAAAATATAGCTAGAGAAATTGGATACTAAAATGAAGTTTTAGGTATATCATCACCCATTTCTTTCACTTGCATTTTCCTTCTATGAATATGCAAAAGAGTGATACACGATTAAGATAAAGGTCTAAATTAGTTTTAAAGATCTCTTTTGTTAAATATAGAATCACAATTGTAGGCATTAAGAGAGGATTTTGTTAGTAAAATAGATAGTACTTTTTCAATAGTAATTGTATTAGCTATTTATTTTAACAACATACTATCAAATTTCATACTTTAAAATAACGATAAACATATTAACCTCATAGTCTCTATAGATCAGGAATTATGGAGGTTTTTTTGCTGGGCAGCTTTAGCTTGTCTTATCTCACAAGGTCACAATCAAAATGTCAGCTGAGACTGCTGTCACCTGAAAGCTTGGTTGGAGCCACTTTGGTTTTAAGGTGACTCACAGGGCTGGGCAGTTAGTACTGATTGTTAGAAGGAAGCCTCACTTCCTCAGTTGGCTTCTTACAGGGGCCACTTACAGGGGCCACTTATAAAGTAAGTACAACTTATTCTTCATGAGTATCCATGGTTGCCGACCTCTCTCACAGCTCGCCACTCAGGAGACTTAAACTCATTTCCACTTCTGAACTTTCTATTTGTTAACAGTAATGTAGTCTGGCTCTCATTGCAGAGGACGGGAATAGGGCTCACCTTTTGAAGGGAGGGGTGTTAGAGAATTTATGTAGGTATTCTAAAGACACAATGTGACGAACTAATGGTACTTCTTATACATGATATGTTACAGATTCATTGAAATAGAATAAACGTTAAGAATAAATCAAGCTGGGTAGGATAGGATGAGAGTAACAGGGTTCTGCTACTTTAGGAATGGTCTTTCTGAAGAGATGGATGAGAAACAACCAGGCGTAAATCTCTGGTAAGAAAGCTCCTGACACAGAAATGTTGGTGCAAAACCTACAAGTTTCAGAGTATCTGGGTGCACTAGCAATTAGCAAGGAAGCTAGTAGAACTGCCTTATTTATTTTTCTTTAGGGTATTTTATAAATGGTTTTAATTAGCAAGTGACACTTTTATAGACAAGTGTATACTTTTTTATTAATATGGAGAATAAGTGTTAATAAGAGTGATGAAACTTTCATTAGTTTATTTGAGATTATCCTTTTATAGCATTTTCTAGCTGAAAATGGTACTCAGAAGGACTTGCTATGCTTTCTCCAGGCTTTCTAGAAACAATTGTTAAGAATAAACGTTGGTGGGGCATCTGAGTGGCTCAGACGGTTAAGCATCTGCCTTCAGCTCAGGTCTTGATCTCTGGTTTGTGGGATTGAGCCCCACGTCGGGCTCCCCAATCAGCGGGGAATCTGCTTCTTCCTCTGCCTCTCCCCCCTGCTCGTGCTCTCTCTCTCTCTCTTTCTCTCTCTCTCAAGTGAATAAATAAAATCTTTAAAAAAAGAAAAAGAATAAACATTGGTTTTACACCACACAATTGTATGTTTTCCATAGGCAATATTCTGTGTTTTGGAATAACTTCCTTGAGAATTGACTTTATTACTTCTATATTCTAATTCCTAATTCTTTAAATTTGTTTATCTGAAAATTATCTTCAAGCTCTCCTACCTTTATTCATCCAACTCAGTAGTAAATAAATAAAATCTTTACTCAATTTCAACTTCAGACCTTACTGGGCAACAACGAGTAGTTGCTTACTGAAAAATTATTCAGTCAGAACAATCACTTGGTGTGTAATTGGCTCTGACAAAGGGAAGTGCCATGTTGGCCAACATAACAAGTGTTCATTATAGAAATGACTGAATCTGGTTTTGTAGTAAATTTCTAATGACTTATTTTTATAGTAAAGCAGCACTTTCATTACAGGTGATTTCCTTTTCTCAAAATTTCTGAGAGGCTTTTTTTTTTTTTTAATTATCTTAACTTCTATTGTTTTTTGTCTCTTTCTTTCTCACGTTTGTGACTCACTAGGCATCAAGATCCAAAGTGAAATTTTTAATTGTGTGGATATGTTATCTATAGATACAAATATTTATATATTCTGTTCCTTCTGCTTAATTAATTACTGATTTGTGACGACTATGATTAACAAAGTAGGTCAGTGATTCTCAAAGTGTGATCCCCAAATGGAAGAAGTAACTGTAAGAAAGAAAATTCTTGGGCCCCAACTCAGAAGATCTAGGGGTGGAGCCCAGATCTTTGTTTCAGCAAATCTTCCAGATGACTCAAATGATTGCTCAAGTTTGAGAACCACTGGGAAAGACAATATTAGGCTTCACTTATTGCTGCTTCTGTTAGTCCTACGGAAGATGTGAGGAGGCTTATTAACACCATTAAAGCTTGTGGTTAATTATTTTCAAATGATGATCGGTACGTATCAATAGCATAAAATCAGATCTCCGTAATAAAACCAAAAAAAAAAAAAAAGGGGGAAGAAAGAATTATTTTTATTTGTGGTTTGACTTTCTTCACTCCTCCCACTTCTTTACAATGTTAGCCGTCATAGCAATTGAAAATGCTTCAGGTAAACCTAATGAGGGTTACTTCTGCACTGGAAGATTTGGGTGAAATGATAATTATTCAATGTCATTAAAGGTATTTGAATGTCTGAAAAACACTGTCAGAGCAAAAAATTATATAGACTTTTAATAAATTCTAACTTAGAATTCAACACTATTCTTTTCCAAAATTAAAAGAAAATTCGAGAAATATGAAGATGTGAATCTTCATATCCATTTTCTAACATATCCAATGAAGTATTTGCAAAATTCTTTGCATTTATATCTCACTCAGAAGAAAATCCAGTAACCTACTAGAGTATGTAATGTATTGTTACTGTGGAAACAATGGGAAGGGTGTATGTGTGAATGGAGTGAAAGGCTTTCAGGAAGAGTAAATTAAAGGTTAGCGTATATATTAGAGTCTCTTGGATTTAATCAGGTTGGGAAAGGTAAACAGTGTTACAAAAACAAAAACAAATCTCTTTCAGGAAGCATTAGAAACCCTTCTTCAATTATTCTGTCCTTTGTCAAAGAGATTCTATTTTAGCTTTGTAAATTTCTGTCCCTTCTCTGCTTTTCCTACTAAGTTTTGTTGTTACATAAGTTAAATAGGTAAATATCACATATCCTTAGGGGGAAAATAAATAAATTGCTGCTATATTCAAATAAGCTTGTTTTTATTCAATGTGGAAAATAATAATGGCTTTAATCACAACAGATGAGATAAAAACTTTAGAGCACAATAATCAAATGGAGTAGATAAAATGTGGGGTAGAGAAGGAATGAATGGTTACTATCTGGAGGCTACAGAAAACAGTGGAAAACGTGTATCAGAGTGGGTTTGTTTGTTTGTTTGTTTTTACAATTCTAGGGGAAAAATTCAAATTCTTATTTTGTATACTTAAGAAGTTAAAACGATTTATCTTTTTGTTGAGGTCTTATGTCTGGAGACATCTAGGTATAATACCACACTGGGCAAAAAGTATAATTAAAAATTTCAAGCAACTTTAGATGTTTTAAATGTATTACTACATTCCTATTCTTTTAAGTGGAATTGACTGATGCAAGAGCAATTTTTTGTTCCAGATAGACTAAAGTTTCCAGCATAGGTGAGTTCATAAAAAACACATTTTTTAAAAATTAGAATCTAAAAATCTGTGAGGATTCTATTTGCTCTAGAATGGAAACATGGACATTAGAGTAACTTATATTTGATTAATTTGTGATGTAGAGCTAAGTTCTATAGCAGGGTAATGTTAAACTAAGACATCTGACTAGAAGGGAGGCACCGTATGGTGTCTACATGAAACATAGATGACGTAGATTTTCCTACCTTCAGTATTAAGGCATCATAACATCTTTGTTAAGAAAAGATTTAGGGCGCCTGGGTAGTGCAGTCGTTAAGCGTCTGCCTTTGGCTCAGGGCGTGATCCTGGCGTTCCAGGGACGGAGTCCCACACCCGGCTCTTCCGCTGGGAGCCTGCTTCTTCCTCTCCCACTCCCCTGCTGTGTTCCCTCTCTCGCTGGCTGTCTCTCTGTCACATAAATAAATAAAATCTTTTAAAAAAAAGAAAAGAAAAGAAAAGATTTAGGCTGAATAAAAATCACATACACAAAATTATCTCAAATTTTAGTTTTATTTATATGAAATGTCATTTCTTTCTTCTACTATGTTTGTGACATGTACCCATTAAACATTGAAATACTTGAAAGTAGATTTTATTTTGCATATCTTTGTTGGAATTATAAAGATAGCATGCAATTACATTTAGATCCATTAACTTTCAAATATCAGATCTTTGAAAAATGTTTAGAAGAAGCTTTTTCTTATTTTTAAGACAATGGAAACATTTGGGAATTGTCATTATTCCCAAAGAAAATGTGCGTGCTCTAAAATCTAGCAACTTCAAATGGTGAAGGTACCAAATGAATTGTCTTAACAAGATTACAAAACTTATACAAGAAACTAATTATACTGCATGGAATTCAAAACTCAAAACTAAGTAGGGTATAAACTTTTGTAGCTGGCATTTTGCTCTGATTTCAGGAGAAAAAATGAGGTGATGGCTGAAGATTGAGGAAACATTAAATTATGATTTGGGGAAGGGTCAATCTTTCTTTTACAAAAGAAATAAGCAAATCATATGTTATCATTGTTTGAATGAAGAAATATTTTGATGTTTTAGGCAAGAACAAAAATTTAGCTCAAGTCCATTTGTCAGTATTTTTATTTGAGAAGTTTTCATTATGACGATCTCAACTTGTGGTGCTGAGAATATCTCTGTAACAACAGAAATACAGCAACAACAGACATAGAAATTCTACAGGAGTAGAGAATTACATATATCTTAAATTAGCCTATTTTTTTTAAGCAGAAATAGTCAAAAACGTCGAGGTGGCATTTTTGTGAGACTCTTCTGTTTTACAGACATTATTTTTATTTTCTCTTGTTTTTATTGTTGTTTTTATTTTATAAACAGTAGTAAGCTCAATATAAGTGTGTATGAAGTGCCTAACAAAAAAGCAAATTTAATCTCAGTTTACATTAATAGGTTATTGTATTAATATTGGGAAGTGGCTGAAGTGCAAAGACTGTGGAATCAAATTGCACTACTTTTACTAGCCGTGTTTAGGCAAGTTATTTAACCTTTCTAAATCTCAGAAACTGGGATTAATAATGTTACCTCATAAGTTTTTTGTATAGTAAAATGAAGTAGTGTGCTTAAAACTTTTACAAAGTTTGAACCAAGTGAATTGTCCTAATTCCTAGACATAAAAAATCATCATTATTGTTATTATGAAGGTGATAATCATTTGGGGCTCTGTTCTAATCAAATTTCAACTGAAGGGGTTGTTCAATTCTGATCACACATATACACCCCTCTTTACAAATATCTGTTAGGAGAATAAATAAATTAATTAATTATGATCATATTTGAACACACATTTAAAGTCAATTAGATTTGTAACAGAACTATTCAAAGATATAATGAGGTGTCTTAAGAGATAATTGTTTTATTTTCACAAAAATGTGTTCAGTCGTCACCTAGAAGAGCACTAGGCAAGCATGCTGTAGATATGCACAGGCATCTCATGAAATTACACTAAATGGTCTTTAATGTCACTTCCTAATTTGAGAGTGTCCAATAATATGGCAGCTCTGACTGGAAAATAAGTGGATGACTTGTCTTTTACTTATCCCATTCCCCCTCGCTTTTACATCCCCCTCATAACTTTGAAACAATGCACTGTTTTTGGCAACTACTAGTCTGGGAATGGAATGGGAATTAAGCATAAAGATGGTGGTGATTGGTGCCATATCCTCACCACTGCACCGATGGCTGTTCATCTTCTTGTGTCACAACTGCGGACATGGGGTTAGGATGCTGGTTCAGAATGCTTATGTAAGAACAATGTGGCCAAAGTATGGGTAGTGGTGACCATATAAGGGAATAGAGCATCATGGATTATTCAGGGATAAACAACAGATTAATGTGTAGGATACTAACTTCAAGCATTTGTTTTGTTAATACCTGGCTGTGCAAATTTAGAAAAGTGGCTTCTGCTCTCTGAGTCTCAGTTTTCTTATGTGACATGGAAGGAATTGTCCCAGATGGGCTCTCAGTTTCTTTAAATCTCTAATATTCTATGAGTCTATGGTAAATTTATGAGGTCATACAAGCCATATCACCTCGAAATTGTATCCTTAATTTCTATTTACTTAAAATAACTGGAAAATAAACTAAGTATCTACATTATTTTTTACTTATACATGATTAGTTTAATGCCATGGTAATTTAGCTTTTATTTTTAATGTCAGTTTTCAGTGTGGTTAGTCCTAATAATGATATTCCCAGGTATGTCTTCTATCTTTTTAATATTATGAATACAAACACAAAAATTTCATAAGCACTTGGATATTATGAAATAAACCAGGTAACAGCAATTATAGTCATGTACAATAAAAGATAATAGGTATTCACCTGACAGTTTCTTTCTGTACATTCTTATTAATTTCACTCTTCTAGAAAGAAAATAAAATATTCATGTATTGCAATGGAACTGTTTCTCATTTCTTTTATCTCCTCTAAATGTTCTTTTCTTTTTATACCTGTTAACTGCTTTTACCATCTTGACTTGCCAAACTGCTTTATAGATATTTTTTTCTTTTTTCAGAAGCAATAAATGATTATATGATTATTGTAGAAAATTAAGAAAATATACAACTGTAGAAATAAATGTTAAGGCCAGATTAATTGTAATCTATTAAGAAGGGCCTGTAAACATCTTTGGATTTCTTTCATTGCAGCATATTAGGTCAAGGAAGTGACATAATATTATGTTAAATAATGTTAAATAAATTCACTCTGTCTGCTGTATGTGAAGTAGAATGTAGGGGCAAGGAGGAGAAGCAGAGACATCAGTTAGGAGGCTACTAAGGAGTGTAAGAGGGAGAATAAAAGGCTTGAATCAGGATGGTAGCAGCTGAAGTGGAGAGAAATGGTTACATGGGAGATGCATTTTAAAGATAGAGCCAAGAGAATTTAATGGAATGAATGTAAGGAAAAAAGCAAGAAAGGCGGTCACCTGGGTGGCTCCTTTGGTTAAGCATCTGCTTAATCCCAGCATCCTGGGATCAAGCCCTTCGTCCAACTCCCTCCTCAGTGGGGAGCCTGCTTCTCCCTCTCCCCCATGCTCGTGCTCTATCTGTTGCGCTCTCTCTCTCTCAAATAAATAAAATCTTAAAAAAAAAAGCAACAAAGAAAGATGAAAATTATGAACCCAAATGAATGGAAGGATGGTGGAGTTGTTTACTGAGATGCAGAATGCTAAGGAGGAGATAAACTGAACTTTGCCTTGGGCATGAAAAGTGTGAGATATCTAATAAGCACCTAAGTAAAGAATTTATTGTTAGGATGGTAAACATTTGGAGTGTAGGGGACATGTTCAGGCTGGAGATAATTTGGGTGGTCATCCATGTATAGATATAGTTAAAGTCATGAAAAACATGACTAAACTGACTAAAGAGTGAGTTTTGATAGAGAAATGTAGAGCTATGAAGACTGAGTCCTGAAGCTCTTCAACATTTGACGGGAAAGAATCCAACAAAGAATACAGAAAGGGCACATTGTAATGGGGAAGAACCTCAACACTATGGTGGCCAACTGAAATGGTTTTCAAAATGAGACTGCAGCTGTAGCAAATAATGCCGAGAAGTTAAGCCATATTATCCTATCTCAAACATGTTTTTAAAACATTGTTTGACATAATGTCTCCTCATTTATGTACACCATAATTTATTTAACCAGTTCCCTAAAACCGAGTACTAGTTTCCATTTCTTGTTGTTGCTTTTGCAAGTGATATTACAAAAGTATACATAATGTTTTTGACTGAAGAGATGAGTTCTTCAGTAGATAAAATATAGCGTAAAATTTGTTAGAAACACAAGCAAAAGGGGGAAGATCAAAAGGAGAAACAGAATGATGATGAAAAACATGTCTTTATTTCTCTCAGGCAAATATCTAAGAGAAAAATTTCTGCATGTCATAGGCTTCAATTCATAAGAAACTGCCAAAAAAAGCTTTTCAACATAGTTGTATCATTTTACACTCTCACAGGACTGAACTCCTTCTCCAGTTGTTTCCCATACCTGCCTATGTTTGATATTATTATTTTAAAATTTCAGTCATCCTAGTGGAATTGCAGTGGCATTTTCATTGTTGTCTGAGTTTGCATTTGCAACTGATAATCCTTAATGAATTCTCAGGTGTTTATTGACCTTTTAAAAATCTTCTGCAAATTGTTTTTTCTAGGTTTTTTGCCCAATTTTTAATGGAAGTTTATCTTTTTATTGATTTATTAATGTTCTTTTTTTACTCTGGATGCAATTTCTATGTCGGATACACGTATTGCAACTATACTCTCCCAAGTTGTGGTTTAGGTATTGATTCTATTAGTAGTATTTCTAGTTTGCATAAGTCTTTTTTATTTTAATGAACTATAATTGATTGATTTTGAATTTTGTAATTGTATATCTTTCCATGCCCTAGGAAATTTTTTACCTACCAATGGTCATAAAGATATTTTTCTTTCTAGTTGTCTGGGAGTTTTTAAAATTTTATTTTGAATGACTGCTGAATTTTATAAACATGTACACAAATTTTATTAACATTTTCATTTAAAAATCTGCACACATTGAAATGATTGTATCATTTTTTTGTTTTGTTAATTTAAGTTACATTGATGCTTCAATGTTCAATTTTGCATTTCTGGATTTGCTTTGCTAATACTTTGTTAAAGATTTTGCATTCTTATAAATGACTATTATTGATGTAGAATTGTCTGTTGTTGCAATGGTCTTGTCTGATTTTAGATTCAAGATTTGTTTGCCTTCATAAAATGAGTTGAGAAGTGTTTCTTCCTCTTCTACTTTCTGAAAGATTTTGTCTAATATTGGTATTATTTCTTTTTGAAGTTTTTGAGAGAGGGATGCCTGGGAGGCTCAGCTGGTGAAGCATCTGCTTTCGGATCAGGTCATAATCCCAGGGTCCTGGGATCGAGCCCTATGTCCAGCTCCTTCTTCCCCCTCTGCTTGCTCTGCCTGTCTCTCCTCCTGCTTGTGCGCTCTTTCTCTCTCCCTGACAAATAAATAAATAAAATCTTAAAAAAAAATGAAATATTTTAGGGAATTTACCAGACACACCATCTGTTCTTAAAGTTTTTGCTGTAAGAAGATATTTAATTATGAATTCAATTTTTTGAATATGGGATTTTTCTTTTCTTTTTTTTTCTTGTGTCAGTTTTGGTTTATTTTCTTATATCTATAAATAAGTCCATTTCATCTAAGTTGTTGAATTTGACAAAAAATAACTTATGTGTGTGGAAACTGTAGTGATATTTTTCATTTTTAATCTGTTTTTGGCAATGTTTTTCCTGTTCAGTCCAGTCAGCAATTGAGCAACTATGCTGATTCATTAGAAAAGAATTAACATTTAGTTTTGCAGATTTTTCTCTAACATTTGTATCTTTCTATTTCATTTATTTTCACTCTTATTGTTATTATTTCCTTCTTCCTATATACTTTCCCGTTGATTTGGTCTTCTGTAATTTCTTAAGGTGGAAACATAGCTCATTGGTTTAAACTTTATTTTTTATAAAATAAGCATTTAAAGTTTATGATTTGTCTCTAAACATTGTTTTAGATTCATCCCACACATTTTTATTATTTTGCTTTTACTTTCATTCACTTTGAACTAATATCTAATTTCTTTTGTGAGGTTGTTGACCTAAGGCTTGTATAGTGAAATGTTGGATAATATCCAAATACTTGGGGATTTTGTCACAAATTCTTAAATTCATTTCTAATTTAGTTGTATTTATTGTGGTCATAACACATACTCTGTATAATATAAAATCTTTGAACTTTATTGAGACTTGGTTTCACTATACATGAAATAATTTTTATTTTGTAGTGTGTGGCTATCGTCTTATTTACATATTCATTAAGTGAAGATCACTGATTTTATTTAAATAAAATATAACTTTACTTGATAGATTGTTTTTGTCTATCATTCCATCAGTTTAAGAGGAAAGCCACTGAAATTTTCAGTCATCGTGGCATTTTTTTTCCCACATAGAATTGTCAGTTTTGCTTAATGTATCTTGAAGTTCTGTTTTTAGTTGCATATACATTTAGGATTGTTATAGCTTTCTATTAGATTGACTCATTTCTCATTATGAAGTATCCTTAGTAATATCCTTTTCCTGAAATATTCCTATTTTAAAATGTGTCTCTTGTAAACACTATTTGACTTCTAGTTTTTAAATCTATTAAAAATTTCTGTCTTTCAATTACAGTATTTTTGATGTAATTATTTATATGTCTTTGTCTACTATCTTGCTACTTGTTCTTTACTTGCTCTTTATTCCATTTTTCTTCTTTCCTGACTTTTGGATTAATTGAATATATTTGGTATTTTTTAATCTCTTATAATAGCTTTTGAGTTACGTCTGTTAATTAATTCATTTTTATTTTAGTGTTTTCTTTAGGCATTACAATATGTATCTGTAACATCGCTCTCTACCTGTAAATAAAGTCAAATCAATATATAACGTAATAATCTTGTACCAGTATAATCCTATTTATTACTTTTCATCCCTTATGCTATATTTGTTACATATTTGCCTCTGCATATCATAAACTCCATAATGCATTATTTTTGTTGCTGTTATTATTGCTTAAGTACTCAATTGTCCTTTAATGAAATTAAGATGAGAGAAAACAGATTATTAAAATAATATATTAGCTATTTCCAGTGATCTTTATTTTTGTGTAGATCCAAATTTCTATCCTATAGTTCACTCAAGCCTGAAGAACTTCCTTTAAAATGTCTCAATATAGTTCCGAAAATGGCAAATGTTTACAGCTTACATTCCCAGCCAGAGTAATTTCTGAATGCGTACTATCCTTATGTTATTTGGAATAAGAGTTCACTCAGGGCCTTCTTTTTGATAAGTGTGTCCTTGAAGAAAGACAGAATTAAACAATTCTCTTTTTATAGTGCTACCAGAAAAACAAATGACTTTGCTAAGCTCTGTTACAAATAATACTGTGGTTTGTTTGTTAAAGATCATTCTATGTTCCCTTTCTCTTTCATTGAATAATAGTAATTTGAGAAAAGGAATATGAGCTTGGAATGAAAAAAAAATGGTTACATACTATACGCAGGAAGTATGGTGGACATTTAAGAAATATAATTTTGAGCTTTTACTATATATACTCTTTTCTTATTGTTATCTCATAATTTATTTTGTAATGAATATTCACTTAGTAGTTCTTTTTAAGCTATGAATAGGGGGAAATATCTTTCGCATTCTTTCAAAATATCTATAGTTCTAAAAATTGTTTTTCTAAACCATTTTTATTTCTATAAGGCAATTTTATTTTTAAGGGAATAAGGCTTCTTGCATTGTTATATGTAAATGCAAAATCCTACAAAATTACTTTTATTAAAAAAAATCTAAGTATCTGGCTCTTGTAGTGGATTTTTCAACTACTTGAACCACATGTTTAGTAAATCTGTCAAACAAGGAGTGCTATTAAAAGATACTCAGCATTAGCTGACTCACAAAGGCTAATGGTTAAATTTCCTTAGCTCTTGTTTAGTTATTATGTTATAAAATAAGAACTACAAAAATAAACATTTATTTGTAGTCATAATAGCTGCCAGTTCTATCATGGTTTCTAAATGAGCATATAATTAACTAAAATAACAAGCTCGCAAATATGTACTTGCAGTACAATTTTTGCTAGGTGGAAGCTGGTGAAGTGCAAAGTCCCATGCTGTTGCAAATGGTGTTACTATTAAATATCTCTTGGCACTTTTAACCTCTATTAACAAAAAGAAGTAAAACTGCAAAAACATTAATGCATTCATATTATTTTCCTTTCTATCAAAAAAGGTTTTAGCATTTTCTGCTGAAAAAGTAGACATTTTATTTTCAATAATTCTTTTCCTTTGAATCCCAAGGAATTTCCTTTAGAAATGATTAGATTGAAATAATGTATTTTGCTATTTCAGGTATCTGTTCATTTACTTTAAAAAGTTTTATTTGTTAAAACCTCTATTAATTTAGTTGGTCATGGTAATTATAGCTGGATTAGCAATGGGTATCCTCTAGAATAAGTATAAAACATTTAATTATCATTTAAGCTATCTCTTGCGAATAAACTGTTTCTTCAAAGGATTGAAAGAATAAAGATTATTGGTTATGTCTTAGCCTTTGGTTGATACATAATCTTTGAGATACAATGGACATTAATTTTTAAAAAAGATTTTATTTATGCATTTATTTGAGAGAGAGAGAGAACAGGGGGAGGAGCAGAGGGAAAGGGACAAGGCAGTTACATGCGGAACACAGATCCTGACCCAGGGCTCCATCCCAGGACCCTGAATTCATAATCTGAGGGGAAATCAGGAGTTTGGCATTTAACCAACTGAGCCACCCAGGTGCCTCCACCATGGTCCCTAATTTTTTGGAAATTCTTATTTTGCTTTTTAGTATAATGAGGCAAATTACAACTCATAGTTGTTTCCTACTTTGTAAAACTGGAAATAAAATAGTACCTGACTCATTATTAGTTGTTCAAACTTCATATGTGCAGTCACATATTGTAAAGATTTAGTGCATGCAAGTCTTTGCCTTGTTGCCTGGCTTATGGCAAGTTCATAGTAACTGTTAGCTCTTCTCTTCCTTCTTTTATCGACTCCCCTCCTTCTCCTCACCCTGCTTTTATTATCTCACTACTCAGTTATAGTACTTTCATTTTATTATGTGTGTAATTTAAGAATCAATATCATGAGACTGATACCCATTATTCATCAAATGGTATTGTGCCCATATATATCTGATAAGTCATTTGTATAATTTCTTTAAATTAACACCTATTTGGGGGCACCTGGGTGGCTCAGTAGGTTGAACATCTGACTCCTGGTTTCTGCTCAAGTCATGTTCTCAGGGTGGTGGGATCAGCCAGCATTGAGCTCCAAGCTCTGAGCATGGAGTCTGCTGGAGATTTTTTTCCTCCTCCCTCTCCCTCCCACTCTGTTTCTCACCTAGCTCTCTCTCTAAAAGAAATAAATAAAGTCTTATAAAAAATAACAAATTAACACCTATTTGGCCGATGAGGTTGGTGAATGGTTAAATTTCCTTACTCAGGGTCACATAGATATTTAGCAATGAAGATTCGATTTGGATCTGGTTTTGTGTTATATCAAAATGTGTGCTATTCTATATTACATTTGCTTTTAATTTTAAAAAGCAGATTTTATACATATTGTAACAGGTGGAAAAAAACTCTAGGTAGATAAAAATAATGTTATTTTTTTAATTCTCTTTCTATGCTTATGTTAACCATTTCAGTATATTTCACACTTATTGTTCTTTTTAAAATTTTACCTAAGTTATACCATATATATATGAAATATACCACATATATATGTATATATACACATTACTCTGCAACTTTCTTTCCTCATCGTACAGCAAAGCACATTGCAAACCTCCCTCTAGCTCAATAGACACCAATCCATCTTTTTAGGCCAATTCATCCTTAACAGCTGTACAATTTTCCTTTGTAAGAATGTGTATCACAAATTTTCAGTCTATTCTTTTCTGTGTGGGTATTTACGTTATTTTTAGTTTTGTCACTATAAGCAATGTTTCAATAGATAGAGATACACGTTTTTATTTGTGTCTGTATGTACTCATATATTTATTTCTAGATAATAGGTTTCCGAAAGTAGAATTACTTTATCAATTGATGTTTGTATTTTAATTTTTGGTAGGTATTTTCAAATTACTTTATAGAATGGCTAAATCTATCACATCCCCACTAGCAATGTTCTGGCTGTGCATTCTTACTATTATTGGAAGCAATCATCATTTAATATCTTGTCAATGTCTTGGGAGAAATAGAGTCTCATTATTGCTTCAATTTAAATTTGAAAAAATTTTCAAACATTTTATTGCTTTTTGCAATTTCTTAATCATAAATTCTTGTTTATACTTTTCACCTGTTTTCTCTTGGATTGTTTGTTTTTCTTATCAACATGCCTATAATATACATATTTAATATCTAGAATAGATATTTTAACTTTGTTTACATATTTTTTCTAAATAATTTTTTGTTAGTAATATCTGGTTTGTTGTTTTTTTTTGCGGCTTTTATGCCTTTTGTCTTTTTTAAGAAAGTCTTTATGTCCTAATGTTGGACAAATATTATTCTGATTTTGTTTTCTGAAACTGATATTAAGCTATTTTTACTTTTCCTATTTTAATTCATTCAACAAATATTTATTGTTCACAGAATATGTTGGAAGCCAAGTTATAGGTGCTTGGAAAGCCTAAGTGTTAAAAAGTAAAAAAGTTGACAGAATTGTGATATGTACTGCAGAAAAAGGTGTAATGGAGCAGAGTATGGGGATCAAAGCATAGAGAAGGAGGCATCAGTGCCTAGTTATGATTCTAAATGGAACGGTCAGGTAGCCCTCATTGAAAAATAAAATTTTAACAAATGCTTGAAATTTGTAAAGAAGTAAGATGAGCATATATTTAACTGAAGAAGATTCCAAGCAAGGGAAAGAGTTATTGGAAAGGCCTGCTGTTTAAGGAAAAATGGAAGTCCAGTGTGGTTGTGAGTGGGAGTAGAGTGAGAGGAGGGTAGGGTGGTAGGAGATGAGGTTAGGAAAGCAATAGAAGTTGATGGTAACAACAATGAGAAGAAGAGGTTGGAAGAGAAATTAAGTCAGACCGTACAGACCATTGTCAGGAGTTTGACTCTAACTTGGAATGAAATGGGAAACTAGCTTGACTTTGTGGAAAGGAATAATTTGATCTGAATTATTGTTTTAAAAGGTCATTCTCAGTGTTCTGCTGAGAGTGGATTTTAGAGGCACAAAAGTGAAAACAGGAAGACTACTTAGGGGGCTAGTGTAATCTAGGTGAAGGGTAATAGTGCTTCTACCAGAAAAGTAGCATTGGGTGTAGCAAAAGTGGTCACATTGTGTATTTAAAGATAGGAACAATAGGATTTTCTGATAGACTAGAGACAGTGTATGAAAGAAGGAAAGGCACTGAGAATGTCTCAAAGGTTTTTTTAAAGTGACTGGAAAGATGGACTTACAAAAACTGAGATAAGGAAGGGGGTGAGTAGTGCAGGTTTAGGTATGGAATAGAGAAGAGATGAGAAGTTCAGCTGGGCATTGTTAAATTAGGGATGTCTCATAGACTGGTTACTTCATTTAGCATAATGTCCTCCAGGTTCATTCATGTGATGAATGACAGGATTTTCACTACATTTTTTTTATCTGTTGACTGATGCATATATATGAATTTTCCAATATTTTATTTTTTCCTCATTAACATTTTAGTATTGGTTCTAGCTTAATTGCACTGCAGTCAGAGAACACAATATCAATTCGATTCTGAAATTCCTGATGTGTGTTAGCAAATTAAAAAAAAATTTTTGCAGTTTTTGTTTGCAATGCTGTAACAGTGAAATACATACATACACACTTATTTACACACATTATAAAGACACAATTAAGTCAAGTTTCCTAACATGTTTTTTAAGTTAACTGATTAATTATTACTGATTCCGTTGTTTCTTGTTTTATGTTAAAGAGCTAAAGAGAGAAATCTATTAAAACTTTTTGATAGTGTTATAGATTTATTTCTGATTTTTGTTCTATAATCTTTTGCTTCATATATTGTAAGCCTTTATCTTTATGTTACAAAAAATTAGAATCGTGATCTTTTAAATCAAGTATAGCAAACTTTGCTTTTAATAAGAGTTTTAGCCATTTATCATTAATGTAACTACAAATATAATTGAATTGAAATTTATTTTACTGAAGTCTTTCTATTTCACCCTTGTCATAGGTTCTTTTGTTCACTCATTTTTTTACTTATAAAAATATTTTGTGTGGTTAAGCTAGAACACATCACATGAATCTTAACTTGTCTTAACTTTCTTCAATTTATGCTACAGTGGGGTTTGTTAATACATGCAAATGCCAATAAATGATATTATATTTTCCCTTTTCTTGTTCCTTATCTCATTTTGCAAGATGCTTTTTGTGTAAACTTTTCTTTTCTTGTAGAATTCCCTTTAGATTTTCCTTTACTGCAGACTTTCTGAAGATGTATTATCTCAGTTTTGCTTGTCTGAAAATGAATTTATTTCACCTTTATTGTTAATAAATATTTGTACTGGACATAGAATTCTAATTTAACAGTTATTTTCCTTCAGCATTTAAAGATATCATTTCGTTATCTTCTAGTTTTTATTGAATTGATTGATCAGCTCTCAGTGTTATTGTTTTCCCTTTGAAGGCATCAATCTTTGATTCTGTGGCTGCCTGTAAGATAGCTGGCCTTAGTTCTTCAGTTTTCAGAGGTATTACTATAATGTGATTTGAAATACATTTTTCTTTTCTGTTTAAACCTTCGTGTTTTCAGGACTTCCTGAATTTGTGGCTGATGTCAGTCACTGCTTTTGGAAAGTTCTCAGTCACCATCTCTTCAATATTGAGTCTGTCCCTTCCTCTCTCTCCTCTCCTTTGGGGAATCTAGAATGTGCATTTTATATTTTCACCTTATCTCTTATATTATTTACTTCTTTTTCTTTATTTTCCCTGTTTTTTTCTCTCTCTATTTCAGTCTGAATATTTTCTTCTTTCAGACTGTGGGTCAGACTACCTGCTGAGTTCTTAATTTTAGTTATTGTTATTCTTAATTCTAGATTCTCTGTTTAATTCTTTTCTAAACACTCAATGTTTCTGCACAAATTTCAAAGACATATTTTAAAATCCTAAAAATGTTAACTTAGCTATTTTTTATCTTATTAACCTATGTCTAATCACTCATATATGGAGAACCTGTGGATCTTTTTCTTTTGTTTGTTGTTACTGTCATCCACATAACTTTGTCTCTGTGTCATTGCTTATTTATAATTTTGTGATGTGCATTATATTCTTAAAAGTTGAAATGATTTGTGGCCTAGGATGTCATCTTCATACTCAAAGGTTTTACATTTGCTTCTCTCATGTGCCTAGAGCACTAACAGTCTGAGAATATCTTAACCCAATTTCAGGCATTTAGATAATTTAGAGTTGGGCCATAGTCCTTCTGAGAGCCAGATTACTTCTCGCTTAGCCTTTTCCCCAAGGGTATAGCTCAGTTAGGTCCCAAGCAAATTCAAGATATTTGCCACACTCTCCCAAGCTTAGGTGGCTGTGTTCTCCCACCTTTGCCCCTTTAGCATGAGGAAGCTGCCAATCGATGTACCCAGAATCTCTTAGAATTAGCAAACACCCTAAAGTTGAGAATTTCTAAATACTGAATTCTTATGTCTGAATTTCTGTCTTCTCCTGGATCTTGGCTTGGTAATTATTTATTTCTTAGCTCTCCTGTGCCTTCAAGCAGAATTTTTCCCTCCAGTTTTCTTCAGAAGGAGGGTTAGTCTGAATTATCTAATCTGTAATTCCAAAATCATAAATCTTTATTGATTTTTACTGAGATATGAAAGTATCTATATAAAAATAAATAACATAGTTTCTAAATGACCTTAGCATTTTGAAAATCTATTGAGGCACCAAGTAGTCTGAAGTTCAGACTTATTAACCTGTGGGTGCTTTAGTAAAGACACCATTTGTATTTCATTCTAATATATAAATGTTCGACATGGGACATCTGTCACTCTAACTATATACAGAGTGCCAGTACCTTCCTGCTTCTCTTACTTGATCTGATCATCAGCTAAATTAGTGATGTAATGCATTCTTTTTTTCAAATGTTCATGTCAGTTATGACTGATGTTTCAATTTTACTTGTAATTCCATTACTAAACCCTTTTAATGTAAAGCCTCCCCTAGGTAGTACATTAAAAAAAAAATTATAGAGTTTATTATAAAAGAGGAGATTTGAAGTAATGATTAGTAGAAATCCTTAAAAATTTTTGAGTAGACTAGATTTAGATCTTTTATTTATATATATTCTTACCTTTTCAGTTCCGTTGAGTTGCAAGAGATAGACAGTAACTGTCTTTTATCATAATATGTTATGGAGATTTTCTATATGCTTTTCTGGATTTTACTCCTAAAGTTAAGCCTTAATACTAATTTGACTATGAAATCACTTTAAAATCTAGATAGGTTCAGAATTTTTTAATCTTTTGAGTGTCATCTGTTTCAGAAATCTATTTCCCAGAGAACCTTATATTCCATTTTTTATCATTTAACGATATAAATTTAAAGTAGTTGCTCATCCAATTACCTTAATAACATTTATCAATTTGTGAACCTTTGGGGTAAGCAAATGATTGGTTAACTTTCATGTATGGTTTTTATTTGGACAATCCCCAAGTTGTGTAAATTGATCTTCAGAGAGACTGTTACTTATAATTTCATCATTTTTGATGTTGTCAACATCAATAGCATATCCTGATGGTTGTTATGTTGCCTTCGGACTTGAAGATCAGTCTCAGAATTCATTACCAGATTTTAAAACTTAACTGTACCTTAAAATAAATATGGCATAGCTTGTATGTTAGAAAAAAAAATTCTGTATTTGTTTGTTTTTTTAATTGGAAGACCTCTGTATATCTAATGTGATTTTCTTTTTATTGACTAAGTTTCCCTTTAAAGTAACAAGTGTGGATATAAAAGAAACACATGGAATTATGTATCAGAAGGACTAATGAGGTTTTTGCTCTTTATTGTTTAACCTGAAACTAAGCAAGTGCTTACTGAATTATTTTGGTTATGTAGAAAAATTAATTGTCATAGAAGATGACAGTAGCATTTTGGTAGCTATGCTTTGTGGCCATTAACACCAAGTGTGTTCTTTGCATGAGGGTTGATGCTGGTTTCTGAGGGTAAGTGATTAATGTTACAGACTTCTCCCTCAAGGACTTTTTCTCCAGGGAGACAGTCAGAGAAGTAAATAATGGTGATGCACTATGGTAATTACTCTACTAGAGATTTGATTGCAGGATGACATCACAAGACAAGAGGAGAAGTGAAGATTGATTTTTTTTCCCCAGAGATAATCGAACTCTTAACTAGGTAAAAGGTATTTGAGCTTAATCTTGGGGAAAAAAATAACAGCAACAATAATAATAAGTAACTTATTTGATGCTTTTGTCAGTTTCAAAAATTTATATATATACATGTATAGTTATGATTTATTTTAATACAATTATAGGAGGAATTATAATTAATACACTTTCATTAGTGAGTAGATAAATCTTAGAGAAATTAAGTAACTTGACAAAGACTACCCAACCAGTCAATGTGAATTTGCACTTTGCACAGTCTGAGTTCAGAACCTGTATATTTAACAGTGATGCTAAACTGTCTCCTATTGTAACAGAAAAAAAAATTGGGAAGAAGCTCAAGTTGGTAAATGAATTTTTCAGCACAAACAATACCATTGAGATGGAGAAGATAGGACAAGGTATGGAAGATACTTTTGTTAAACATATTGTCTCTTTATGGTGATTACTCAGATAACAAGAGAAAGAAAGAGAAGGAAAGTATACATTTAGCTTTGACAACTTGCAACTGTTGGAGAATATGCCACAGATTTGTGGAGGACAATGGCTTATTGTCCCAGAGATACTCACATCAAGTTTTAGGGTTTGTGTCTATTGGTTTGTTTCTTAATTGTATAATGCTTTCTTATATCAACCAATTAAAATACCCAATATAATACTGACTTTGTGTAAAACACTGTAGCCTGATCTTAGATATGTTTTCCTTGATAAGCAGTGAGTCTGGATATACAGTTGGGGCACAATGGCACTGGGAAAACAGAGAAAATTGGCACGGGGTGACCAGCAGAACAGCAAGTCCAATGCAGATGGCTGTCTGTGGTGACCTGAATGTGCTCAGCTTTCACTAGCCCAGGAGTAAGAATCAAATCAGATCGACAGGCCTGATTTCTCATTACCCATATCTGCCTATCTACCACCTCAAAGCTCCACAAATATCTTAACCAATCACCTAGCCAACCTGAGGGAACACCCCAGAGGTGCTTAGGCATAACTTTGCATATACACTCTTCTTCTTTGGTTTCCTTGTTGGAAGACAACGTCTGAGGTAGTGAAACCACTATTGTTCAACTCATTCAAACTGCATTTGGAAGTCTATCTTTATATATGTGAAATTATTTTAAAAGATGGAATCTTAAATCCTTAACTTCCTTTCCAAGATTTTATGTTTCTGTGATCCTATGTCATGAATAGGATTATGTGGAAACTGTGACTCTCAAGGCTACAAATGCACAGAGCCCAAAAAGTAAGATAATTCTGCTTAAATCCAAATCCTTTGTTCATCAGAATAGACCCATAAGCAGTCATCAATTGCCTTCATAAGCCTCAAAGTTGCAAGTGGCCTATATCTTCTTGATAGCCTTAATTTGTGTCTTGAGTGACAATGATATAAGAGGACAAGATGCTGTGTTTTGGGGTTAAATTTAATATGTTTCAGTCAATTTGTTCTTAGTCTGGTTGATGTTACTTAAACATGAGATGGATAAAAATTTCCTTTCTCAGAGAAAGATATCCCTCTGTTTCTAAGAAGAAATAACTAGATTAATCAAGTAGTTCATTAATCTGCACTACCCCTGCAGCTTGTTTTTCTTTTCTTTTCTTTTTTTCAAGGAAAGAATATTTTAACCACACTATAGCCTATGACTTCAAACTTTCTTTGGCTTATTGGATGCCTAAAGCCTATGATAATTACGAGACAAATGACTTTCTTATTGTAACAGTTGTCAAAGGTCAGCTATATGCCTGAAAGGGAAGAAAAGAAGGAGCATACCAAATGTCCGAATTTACAGTGAAAGCAAATAACGTATGAATCTATGCTATACTTCTAAGAGAATAATCCAATATTCAATATTAATACAGCAGACTTCAGCAATATTGTTGGAGTTCTAGCCACCATAATTGCAAACTTCCAACACAGGTGACAGACAGTTTTAAACAAAGAAATAAGAGCAATAAAGAGAAATGTGCATGATTTAAAATAATTGTAGCAGAATTATAAACAATATGTGTTTCCCAGAAAATGATAGTAGTAGCAGGCCAACCTGGTATAAAGAAGTCAGAATTATTAGAAAGAAAAATTCTAAGGCACAATGTCTAAGTCTGTATATTTCCACCAAAGCAGAAATAGCTGTACAAACTATCCAAGAGAGTTCTCTTCCTTAGACATTTCAAGAAGTTGCAAATTTACTGCTCATACATTATCTTTAATAATTCTGAAAAACAAAAGTCAAGATATAAAATTCAGCTGTCCATTTCTGCCCTAGTTTCTTTAAATAATGACTGTGAATTAAAAAGAGATGTTTATGTGCACATGGCATCAAAATTCACAGTCTTAGACACATTTCCACATATAGAAAATAATTATCAGTAATGACACCTTGATATAGATGGAGAAAGCAATGTTAAACTGGTTGATGGCTAAATAGACACTTTCTCAAGGAAAACCTAGAACAAAGTTATAGCAGCCATAGGAATAGGATTTAACTGAATGCATGGAGTATGATACAGTCTAGCATAATATTCAGTCAAAATATCCACTTAAAGTGTTATATAATAACATTGCTATATCCCATATATTTCTTCATGTCAAAATGTGTATCTATTTCTTTATTGAAACTAACATGACTAGTGTTCTACCATTCTTTCAATTATAATATAGCAAGATCACTATTCTAAATAAGATCTGTGTGTTACTTGAAGATAGTAAAGCTGATCCATCATTATAATGATTCAATAGGCTGTGTTATTTGAAATTCACCAACTTCAGAGACCTTGAATGGCTCTTTTGCATAAACTTCTTTTTACTTTCTTTAAGCATTTTGAGCAACCATTTATCTTTCAGATACCTTGTCAAGCAAACTACAGATAAGTCTTTGTATGTAATGTTACAGAAAAGTTACTATAAAAAGGACTTCATAGTTAAATAATTGCAATATTGTGATATAATCTAACAATAGCTGTTGATTCTGGAACTGAAGCAAGCATCATTCTCAACTGATACTATAATGAGAGGAATAAAAACAATGTTGTACAAGGGAAGGAAACTATGTTAGATGTAATATGAGGTGTTAGGGTTTGATCAATTTTATCACTGTACAAAATAGAGTGTAAATCTCCAAGATGTGTTAAGGTTTTTGGTTTGTTTTTTTTTTTTTTTTTTTTTGGCATTATTTCATCATGACTTCATATAAAAGATACCATATACACTTATGAATTCTGTTCTTTAGGTTAAACTGTTTTTAACATTTTCAGTATTGCTTTTACTTGTTTAACTTGTAAGGAAATTAGTAGAGAATTAAACTAAAATATATTACTCATAATAGAATTTCATTATAATAGCACTGGTGATGATGAAAACACTGTTCCCTACCTCCTCACTCCACCCCAGCATTATTACCAACGCCATGTAATGGGGAAAATATAGAGGTCTCTAATCCATTGTTTACGATTTGAAAAGCAAAATATTTTATGTTTTCTAATAATTTTCCATTTTCATGTTGCCTTTGAGTACTATATATTTCTGAATTACTCAGTTTTGCTTTTGTTGGCCATCTTTGTTTGCTATGTTATGACTGAACATGCTAATTGACGTGCTTGTTGTCTGATATATGGACAGCTCTGATCATCATTTTAAAAATATTTGTAAGTTATTTTATTTTAAATACAAGTGAGGCTTTTTAAAAAAAATTATTTTGGGGGGGATTTACAGCTTTGCTGTAAACTTACACAAAAGAGAATTTATAATTCCAGTGCTGACACAATGACTACTATAAAGCAGGAACAGCCTTGCTATAAAAGCGCTTATGATGGCTTTGGCTGGCTTTGCGGAAGCTTGTGCTCCAGGACTGCTACAGTAGGAGCCATTGTGGTTGCTGGTAATAGTGTGCTTTACACAGGATTCTTATCTGTTCATCAGATGCTATTTTTACATTACTGCTGAAACTTTTTCCTTCTATACTTAAAGTGCCATTCACGTTATATTTCCATTCAGGGAAGATAGCTTGTAATGAGCAATCGCAATTAAGCTGAACTTCAACATGTCCAACTTTCAATAAAGTAATAAATTAGATTTGAGGCAATTGACTTTGACATGTGCTGTCACACCCTATCAAACTGAAAGCATTTTGCAGCACTTGTAATCCACGTGGAGTTTGGTTGGAAAACTTAACCAATAGAGTTTAAGGAAATTCAAGAACTGTTTGAAATAATGCAGTTAGGTAAAGTTTCTCTTCCTGAAAAGTGGTCTGCTGTCCCTGGGATGTGTTGAGAAAATAATAAGCATGGTTTATGAGGTCTTGAGAGACTAATGGGGCTCCCGTGTAAGAAGAGAAGGAAGAGTAAAACCCAATGGCCTAGCTGGATTGGTAAATGTAACCCGAAATTCTAGAAGTCAAACAATTTGCGTCTGCCAAAAGCATTAGCAATACAGAACTTGCTAACTTAGTCACTCAGTTGTAAATTCCATCTACCAGAGATGGCAGTGTTTATTGATAAACTCATTTTAAAGGATTGTTTCTTTGATACAAACATACTTTAGTCAATGCTTTGCAGTTTTAGGACTTTTTTTTATCCCCCAGAATGTATTATTGCCATTGTCACTGAGTTCCCTGCAAACCAAATCTGAGGATGTTGTATATGTATAGAAGTAATATGTTATATATCAGTTTTAAGGTATTCAGACTCAAAGACAGCTAGTATGATGGGGCAGAGGAGAGAGTCTAAAACGCAGGGTGTTAATTGAAATTCTATGAATGGTAACACAATCAGACATTTACATCAAGCGAAGTACTAGAGGATTTTTTTCTAGAGAACTGGGGGGTGTAGGGTACTTGGAAGAACTGGGGTAGTTGGTAGTTTACTCTCAGAGTAAAGGCCTCTAATTCTGCTAGTAAGAGGACTCCCAGCAATCTTGTAACCCACCTACTCATCCTAAAGCAAAGCCATGTACCCGCAAACTGGAATTCTCTATCAATATTCCTATCCTCCCATTTTAAACTATGAATAGAAAATCAAAATCACCAGATATTTGAAAAATGTATGGCAAAAAATTAGCCTACCCTATCACTCAGGAAAACTGACCCAGAGAAAAATGAAAGAGTTTAGGAAAGAGAAGAATTTTACACATGCACGCACGTGCTCATGCAGACACTCACACACACACACACACACACACACACACACACACACACTCATACGCAGGGACACAGACAAATGTCCTCTGGGATTTGCTGAGGTATCTGAGAAAATGATGCATCTAAAGAAATACATTTGATGCAAATCAGTAAAATGTTTGGAAGATAAAGACAAGGTAATGTCTCAGAATATATGAAACAAATAGAGTCAAAAAATTTGAGGGAAAATTATAATTTAGAGGGTGTTGTTTTGCAATACCAGCTCTCAGGCTAACTTCATAAATATCTGAAAATGTCCATTAGTGAAAACAATCAAATACTTCTTAGCAGCTGGCAGAGCAATAAAGGAAGGACAAAAGAAGTGTTATTATTATTTTTTTTGCATGCATGTGCATTTCATCAACTCAGACTTTTTTCCTACTGCTGACTGTTTCTCAATATCAACAGTGAAGTCTGACACAGATATAGCTAATTGAACTTGATAAACTATAAAACCATAATTTTTGAAGTTATTTTTATCACAATATGCTCAGAAAGCTATTTAAAGACTTAAACTTTATTCATCAAAATAATATGAATATGTTCCTTATCTTCCTTGTGAAAAAAAGCAAGTCTTCTAGATCATGAGTAAGCAAACCACTTCCAAAAATCCAATCCAGCCCCCTGTCTGTTTTAGTAACTTAAACTGTATTATAACACAGTACTTCCATTTATTTATGTATTGTCTATTAATGCTTTTGTGCTACGATGGCAGAGTTTGGTAGTTGCTGCAGATACTTTGTAGTTTACAAAGCTGAAAATATTATCTGGCCCTTTATTGAAAAAGTTTGCCAACCCCTGATACAGATCTGTGATTCTAAAAGCATGGTTCCAAGACCATCTCGGATTAACATTCCATGAGAACTTCTTAGAAATAGAAAATCTTGGGCCCCAGCCAGAACTACCGAATCAGAAATTTTGGAAGCAGGGCCTAGCAATCTGTTATAGCTAGTTTTCCAGGTAACTCTAATGCACACTCAAATTTGAAAATCACTGCTTAGAGCAGGGGTTGGTAAACTATGGCCCGTGGGCTAAAAATCTGACCTTCCTCATGTTCTTTGATATGCCTTCAAGCTAAGAATTGTATTTACGTTATTTTAATATTAATTGAAAAAATCAAAAGAAGAATAATATTCCACAACTTTTACAAATTATATGAAATTAAAGTTTCAGTGTGCAGAGATTTATTAGAACCCAGCCATACTTGAAGTGCTTATGTATTGTCTATGGCTGCTTTCATATTACAACAATAGGATTAAGTAGTTCTAAAGAGACCATATGGTTCAAAAAGGCGGTTATATTTGCTGTCTGGCATTTTGTAAATAAATTTGCCAACCCTTTGCTTTAATCATTATCAAAATGTATTGCATAGTATCACTGAATAGTAGGAAAATAAGAAACCATAGAGGTGAGAAATTTACTCATAGAAGTGAAGTCCTTCCTCCAAGACACTATTAAGTACCAGTACGAAGCCAGAGGTGCAGACACGTTTGGGGAGTGCCGAGATGTCGGAAGCCACCATTCTGTATTCATCGGGGCTTCTAGGCTCCTAAGAAGAACTGGGAAGGAACAAATTAGGTGGGGCAAGATAATAATAAAGCAAATAACAAGTAAGCAATAAAAGGTGAGAAAAAAAAAGCAATACCAGCATGAATTAAAACTTGTCACTTTTAGCATGAGTTTCTAAAAAGCAGAAATAGCAGTAGGTATAAAATCTTTATCTTTTATTATACTTTCTTTCAAAAATCTTGCTTTCACTGGGAAGCCTGTTAGGAGGCCAGTGGAACACACTTCCAAACTATTTGAATATTTTCTCCGCTGTTGGGAGGGTTATGCATAAAGAATTCATAGTTTTGAAAGACAAGGATTTTTAAAAGCACCCCCTTAAAAGGAGAAATTAGTGAACAAATGATATAAATTTCCCCTATCCCACTAGATCCAAATTAACAAAACCTTCTAATAATAAATTAGAACATTGGAACTTAAATTCTTGAGAATTTTGTATGCATCCATTGCTCATCTTGTGCTTGCATATAATGGTTGCTATGGGTGACCTAGAAATGAAACCAATCATGGCACTGTAATTTAAAACTAAAACAGCTGGCAAAAATCTTTTCTCTCAGAGCATGTTGTCGTAGGAGTAAATGAAAAGGTCGGGAGACTTTTCATTTGCTTCTGTGATAACATGGACTACTTAAACTGAGGAACATATTAATGTTTCCTCTGAAGCTTTCTATTATGTGTCAGGAGCCCCATTCCAGGATATCACACTGGAGGTGATAGAAAAAGACAGATGATAGAATGAAACGGTTGGTCCTAACACAAAATAATCAGGCATCTTTATATTTCCACTTTACATTATAACAGGAAACCTGATTAGATTCTGTGGTTTTACCTAAAAATAAACCTGGCTCAGGAGGAAGTTTTCGTCTATATGCACTGATTCTTATTATAAATGAATTTCTTTTAAAGGCACAGGCACAACCTCACAGGATACGTTTTATACTTCTTATATTAAAAGCCAATAAGCTCCCAAAGTGAGTTCTCATATGTTTCAAATAGGATAGTAGTGAACTTTTCTTAAAAGAAATCTCCATTTGAGGTTTTTGAATGTTGATCTATTGCAAAACATAAAATAAGAACCACATGACTGTGGAAAAATATAATTTTACTACTAAAAGGGAAAATGTTGTAAAACTTTGTGTTTAAAATTAGAATATTGATTCTACTAAATAGAGCCTTTTCATAGACTATAGAATATAAAAAAATTCTATAAGAACCACAAGGTAGTTTAGATTATACCTACCAGTGGCCTCTCAATCAATAGTCTTTTGATTAATCATGCATTTTAGCTAGTTAAAAGAAGAGAATCTATAAGAAAATGTAGTAATTTAAGCATTACCAAAAGAAATCTGCAGAAATAAGATTGGTACACTGAATATTGGTACACTTGATAAATTTCAAGTATGATAAAAGACATATAAATAATAAAGCCGTAAGTGTACTAAACAAAAATATAGGTGAATTCCTTGAAAATAACATCATTGGGAGCTTTTCTAATTATGACTCAAAATTCAGAAATCATAAAGTAAAGACTGGAAATTCAACTACATAAAAAAATTTAAAATATCTGCATCTCAAAGCACCATAACAAAAATCAGAAAACAAATGACAATGTTAAAAAATCTCAACTCATATTGGAAAGAAGTAATCTCTCTAATATATAAAAGTTTTCTAGAAATGTATAAGAAAAGATAAACAAATATAAAGTGAAAATAGACTGTCAAATATAAAGCTTAAAAAATATAAACAGGCAATTCAGAGAAAAGACCAAAAAAATAAAAAATGACAAGATGCTCATCCTCTCATAATAAGAAAAATTCAAATTGAAATGATACCAAGATTCCATTTTCTACCCCATCAAACTGTCAAAAATTCTGCAGTTTGGTATCATACACTATCAGTACAGAAAAGAGTCTCACCCAGCTGGTGATGCGGGTAAGTGATACAATCACCTAGAACATAGTTGTGAACTGGGGTGATTTTGCCCTCCCAGGAAACATTTGGCAGTAACTGGTGACATTTGTGGTGATCATAAATGGAGCAGGGGTCTGTGGGGGCAGGTGCTATGGGCATCCCAGTGGATGGAGGCCAGGGATACTACACAGCATCTTAAGATGGCAGAACAGTCTTCCACCACAAAGAATTATCTGGCCCAAATGGTCAACAGTATTGCTGTTGAGAATCCTTGTCCTAGGTGACAACTTTATAATATTGCTTAATTTCATCATAATATAGTCTTTGTATCCAGAAATTTATCCTCCAGTTGCAGATGAATGCAATGAAAGAAAGCACAGGTTTCTCAATAAAAGGTGGTACAGAATAGCAAAAAAACTAACAAACAAAATGAGTAACCATAATGTTTGTCGCTGAGGACTGGTTAAATTATGATGTGTACATATGTGGCTGTAAATGAGTGGAGATACCTTCTTTGTTTGATTAAAGAACTATCTCCAATATATATTACTAAGCAATAGAAGTTCAGTGCTCATCGGTGGTTTATATTATGCTAACCTGGATACTGGAAAATGGGAAAAGAAACAAGAAACATCCATATTTATATTATTTATGCTTTCAAATAGTTTTTTTTTAAAAGATTTTATTTATTAGAGAAAGAGAGAAAATGAGCGGGGTGTTGGGGGGAGGGGCAGAGGGAGAGGGAGAAGCTGACTCCCCACTGAGCAGGGAGCCCCATGATGATGCGGGGCTCAATCCCAGGACCCCGAGACCATGACCTGAGCTGAAGGCAGGTGCTTAACCAACTCAGCCACCCAGGTGCCCCTATTTATGCTCTTATAACATAAAGCAGCCCTGGAAAGATTTAGATTGCTGAAAGCAAAGTGTTTGATTTCAGTTCCACCAAATGTTTAGAACTGAAAACCACCACAAACTCTTTATGAATGAGACCAATGATCAATTATTTCCTGAGAAGTATCCCTTAAGGGCGAAATATGAAAATGACGAATATTTCTAAGAAATTCTTAATAAGTGGAACAAAAACAATAAAGAGGAATTAATAATAACTGAAGGAACATATATTTTTGACTGTGTTGTCAACCCAACCAAATCAGAGTTAGAGTTTTGGATGTTTTTATTTTGTCTTCTACACATACTCTTGCAGTGCCCAATGGCTGTTACATGCATCATTAGTGTACTGATTTTGTCAGGACAGCTGAAAAGGGAAACTCAAAACACTACACTGAGTAATTCTAAGACATTCAAATAAAGGGGAGAAAAAGGGCAACTACAAATAATTCTAGAGGATAGAAATGGAATTTTCAATCCCTGGATCTGTGAAAATTGGCGATAAAAGTACAGGCAAATCTTGTAATAGCAATTATTTTTAACATTAGCCAAAATCGTTGAGAAAAGAACGGAGAGGGATTTTCTTCACAGTTCCAGCTTCCAAGATATGCTGCTGTGTGGTGTTTCTTCCAAGCTTAATAAGAAATATGATGATAAATGGCCCCTGCTAATGTTTTTAAGGCAGCCAAGATTAGAAGATAGGGTTCTTGTTAATAATTGTATATTATATGGAAGGAATCTGAGCATGCAGAGAATGACAAAAGAGCTGCTATTAGTTTTGAAAGATACTACCTAAGCTGCACTTAATTTTTTAAACTTTGGCTTCATTATTGTCCCAGAAATGTAAAAGTTAATTTGCTCTTTCTTGTTTCCATTCCCCCCGAAATCGGCTGTCATGTACCTGTATTTTCTTTCAGCTGCCTACTTCATCCACTGATTTACTAATTCCTCAGAATTTGCTTATGGAAACAACATGTATTTATTGTAAAAAATTAAACTTGGAGGCAATAAATCAAAATAATGACACACGTTAATTGTCCTGCTGCTGAGTGATAGTGCGATAAAAATATCTTGTTGCATCATAGGTTATATTGATGGCTAGCAATTATTTTGACTGAAATTAATGTCATCTTGGCAATTAACATGATCTCAGGACAGGACTAAATATAAATCACTTGCTATATTGTTTAAAGGAAAGAGGTTTTGAGTTTTTGGCCCCTAAAAGAGCATGTGAATTAGTGATTCTTTAAAAATACTACCAGCGTTCTCTTCAACACAACTAATCTGTGACTATGATCTGTCGGTGTCTTTGTTTGATAACTGAAACTAACTCAAGTCTGAAAACAAACATTTCATTTCTTGAGACTCACCTGTAATTAATACTGCCTGGATGTTGTTCAGCTTGATTCTGCTGACACGCTTATCACAGAGGCTGTCTCTGGAACCAGAGAAAAGAAGATAACATCTTCGAAGTGGACGGCCTAGCCTGCAGCGCAGGCCGAGAGCTGCTCAAAGCAACCTACCCCCATTATGTTTTTTTTACAAATTACAACGATAGCTACTTCTGAATTGCCGTATTAGTCGAAATGGGAGAGAAAGAGTGTTAAAATATTTTAAAAACCAGGAAGATTTTCTTCTCAGCAGGAATCATGCTTCAATTCATTTTGTGTGCTAAATGTGTTATTTATTTTTGGTATATTTACTGATAGCAGAGCTCTGCTACGGCTTCTAGAGTAGATCTTCTAGAGTAGAAGGCTTCCTCTGTTGCTTGGGCATGCTGCTGGAGCTGGAAGTGTCTTTTTAAACATTGTTAGGCAGCCTTGGTTCCCTCTGTGAAGTCCATAGACTAACACCAAGGAGATGACATTTAACTAACAAATTTTCACTGAGATGAATGATTCGAGTCAAGTGGCATAAAATGACTTCAAAGTGTTCCGAAATTGAATCCAAGAATCAAACTATGCTGAACAGCAGCCTTCTGGGCCTGTTTTATATCCATGTCAAAAGTTCAACTTTTCTTTAACTGGACGACTTGAGACTAATGCTCTGCATGGCAATTCCTGTAGTCTTAATTATTCTATCAAGTCCAATTACAAAGTGGAGATTTCAAGGACCAGAAAGCTCGAACGTTACTAGGAGAGCGAATTAGGAGAACAACCAAATTCTGAACGATTTACATTCTAGACACCACACTGCACAGAATCCTGCAGCTGGGTACTCACATGCCTAGATCACCTGGTGGTGGTAAAATTACAAAGTTAGGGAATCAGCTTATACCATCCCTCTTATGTTATTTTTTATTTTGATCCCACTTACTTTTGGAATTAAATTTTTGTTCGAGATAATTGTAGATTCACATGCAGTTAAGAAATGAGGAAGGGATCCTGTATGCCCTTTACCCAGTTCTCCCCAATGGTAAAATCTTGCATAACTATATGTAACATAGAATACTGACGTTGACATAATCCTTTGATTTTATTCACATTCACTGGTTTACATGCACTTTTTTGTGTAATCACAACCACAGTCAAGACAAATAACTGCCCATCATCACAAGGATCCCTTGTGCAGCTCCTTTAAAACCACATCTCTCTGCTTCCACCCCTCATCTTTAACCCCTGGCCACCATTAATCTATTCTTCATCTGTATAATATTGTAATTTCAGAAATGTTACATAAATGAAATCATACAGAGTGTAACCTTTTGGGGTTGGTTTTTCTCACTCTTCATGATTTACTGAAGATTCATCCAAGTTATTGCAAGTTACCAATGGCTATTTCCTTTTTATCACTGAGAAGTATTCCACGATAGGGACAAACTGGTTTGCTTAACAGTTTACCCATTGAAGGACATATGGGTTGTTTGCAGTTTTAGATTATTACAAATAAAGCTTCTATGAACATTCATGTACAGGTTGTTGTGTGAATATACGTTTTCATTTGTCTTAGATAGATGTCCAAGAGTGCGATTACTGGGTCTTATGGTAATGGCACATTTAGTTTTATAAGAATTTGCCAAACTGTTTTCTAGAGTAGTTGTGCCATTTTACATTCTTATTATCAACATATGAATGATCCAATTTCTCTGCATTTTCTCCAGCATTTGGTGTTGTTGTTTTTTTCTTATTTTAGCCATTCTGATAGGTGGGCATTGATAGCTCATTGAAGTTTAAATTTTCATTTCCTTAATAGTTAATGATGTCAAATATCTTTTCCTGTGCTTACTTGCCACCTGTATATATTCTTCTGTGAAATTTCTATTTATTTCTTTTTCCCTATTTTCTAATTAGATTGCTTATTTTATGATTATTGAATTTTGGAGTTGTAGGTATCAGGTCTAGATACAAGTCCTTTCTCAAGTGTATGGTTTACAAATGTTTTCTCCCAATCTGTAGCTTGTCTTTTCATCCATTGAAAAGGGGAAATGTTTCTATTTCAATTCACAGAGCACAAAGTTTTTGATTTTGATGAGGTCTAATGTATCAATTTATGGATTATTCTTTTAGTGTCAAGTCTAAACATTCTTTGCCTTGCCCCAGATAATGAAGATTTTCTCAATTTTTTCTAAAAGTTTTATAGTTTTACATTCAAAGTCCTTGTGACTTTTAAGTTATTTATTCATTTTTCTAAATAAGGCATGAGGTTTAGCTTGAAGTTTACTTTTATGGCTATGGATGTCCAATTACTCCAGCACCATTTATTGAAAACGTTTATATTTCCTCCACTGATTTTCTTTGGTAATTTTGTCAAAAATCAGTTGGGCACATTTATGTGCATTTATTTCTGGGTTCTCTGTTCTATTCCATTGATCTACGTATCTACATTTCCACCAGTACCACACTATCTTGCTGACTGTATCTATAAGTAAACCTCAAAAAGGAGCAGACTGAGTCTTCTCACTTTATTCTCCTTCTACGAGATTGTTTTAGCTATTCTAGAGCCTGTGCCTTTCCATATAAATTTTAGAATAAGCCTTTCTATCTACAAAGAACCTGAAAAAAAGAGATGATCAAAACCTGAAATAAAAATCTCAATGAGTAAACCTAAATATTTCAGCTAATTTTATAAGTCATGGTAGAGAGTTGATAGTGTATTAGTTTGTTCAGACTACCGTTCAAAATACCATAGACTGGGTGACCTAAACCACAGAAATGTATTTTCTTCTGGTTCTGGAGACTCGAAGTCCAAGATCAAGGTGTCAGCAGGATTGATGTCTCACGAGAGCTCTCCCTTTGGGTTGCAGATGGCTGCCTTCACACCTTGTGCCCTCATGGCCTTTTCTTAGTTGTGCAAGGAGAGGGAATGCAAGCTCTCTGTTGTCTCTTTTTTAAGGTCACTAATCCTGTAAATTCAGAGCCCCACCCTTAGAATCTCTTTTAACTTAATACTTCTTTAGACCCTCTATCCAAATACAGCCGCCTGGGGGTTAGAACTTCAACATATGAATTTGGGGGGGGCGGGACACATTCAGTCCATAATAGATGGAATCACCAAATATCCCCAGAAGGTTTGTAATCATTGCCATCACTCTTAAGACTGCTTGTAAGTAACAACTCCCTTCATCCTCTTGATGCCCCTGGAAAGTAAGGGTGATATTATTATCCCCTTTTATAATTAAGGAAACTGAGGCCTGTGAAGTCTATGTAACTTGCTTAAGTTCACTCAGATAAGAGGAGTTGGAAGCTTTTAAACTACATCATACTACTTCACTGTAGCAAATTATTAGAAAGAGGAAGGAAAAAATTTGGTTGCTATATTTATTTCAAATAATTTTTATAACAGCAGTAATTGCTTCAAGTACAAATGCAAAATAGGAAATATGGTGGAAGAATTGTAATTTTTTTTTTTTAGCCTGCAACAATCCTGCTTTTCAGTATCATTAGTAAGGACGCAAAATGACAACGGAAACCTGGAGACTCCCTGGGAGGCAGCTTCTGTAGGAGATCAACAAAGGAAGCTCATTTTTCTTTTGTGGAGCCAAGAATAAACCAATAAGAGTTAAACACAACAAACTGAGTTGAACAAGAAATGAAAGCATGCCAAGGGCAACAAATAGATTTTTAATTTTTGTGTGTACAGCTTTCCTCTCCTTAGTGTCTCTCTGTGATGAATGAGGTGAACAACAGACCCTCTGTAAATTACAGACTCTGGATAAATTATGAGCAGAGTAACAATGCATAAACCACAACATTCTTCTCCGGCAACAACTGCTTTGCTTTTTATCCTAGGGGGTCTTCTGCCCAGAGGTAGAATCTGGGTGTTTAGAGGCTCGTGTATACACTCTACACTGTAGCCTGCATGTATTGGAGAGGAATTGAGTTTAGAGGTTATTTAAATGTGTTGACTTTTTGCTACTTTTCCTTCTCTATCTCTTGCCATAAACTTGTGAGCAGAAAGAATTAGGGATAAACTGAGTTTCTTATAAATTTTAAAAATAGTGATTGTCCTTTAAAAAAGCCATAAATGTGTTTGAATAACATGAAATGTATGTTGCCACCCTATTTACCTGGTTTTTTTATTGCTTTTCAGTAATTATTTAGATTTTCTAATAACCAGAACATTAAAAAATATTTATTATAAAACATTTTACAGATAATTATTGTATTATTATAATTGATATCATGTTTCACAGGCATGTTCTTCCTTTTTCTTTCCTTATCTACATTTTTCTAACTGACTTAATAGTACGAGGCCTCTCTCTACCTTGGTACAGCACCTGGCAAAATGCAACAACAATCTTTTGGGGAATCAAAAAATTTAGAACTGAAAAAAAATGTATAGACTATGTAGCCCAAATTTCTCATCATGCAGTACACACACACACACACACACACACACACACACACACACACGCATCAATTTTTTAAAGGTAAAGAGAAAGAAAAAATGGAAATCTTTTCACAGTTTACCCACTAGAGGCATACTATATACGTAACCCTTTATCCATGCCATGAAAATCTATGCAGAGGGGAAAAAAATGAAGAAAAAATAAATTTTGAGCTAGAAAGCTGTCCATGCTATATTCATAAATGACAACTGCAATAAGTTACAGGAAAAAAACAAAAAAACAAACAAACAAAAAAAACCACAACCAAACAGCAGCTTTTCTTCCAAGGGAAGGATAGTGGAAGGAAGAGAGGAAGCTAAAAGCTGACTCCTTATTTAAAAACGTTCTATGTTGGGACACCTGGGCGGCTCAGTCGGTTAAGCAGCTACCTTTGGCTTAAGTCATGATCCCAGGGAATCAAGTCCCACATCGGGCTCCTTGCTCAGCAGGGAGTCTGCTTCTGCCTCTGCCTGCATCTCCCCCTGCCTTGTGTGTGGGCGTGCTCTCTCTGTCAAATAAATAAACTATTTTTTTTAAATGTTCTATGTTTACCAGATAGCGAAAATAATTCAAAGAACAAAAACTGGGTAACAGGGAAAAGGAGTGAAAAGAATCAAGAATTAGGGCACATTGATGCAGCTTGGCCACTTGGAAAGAGAGCCAGAAACGTGGACGTTGCACTTCTGTTGAATGAACTGTGGGTGCCTGTCCTGCCAATACCGTTCAGGTGGTAACTATGGGGAGCTGTCGGATAAATTTAGCTTGAGCTAGTGCTCCACCCACAGAAACTTCCAGTTCTATTTCCCACAGAAAATGGTGAAGCTGTCTAGTAAAAGTGTACTTTTTTGCCCTTTCACGAAATAAGCAGGGAGGTAAATGTCACCAATTTGCCTTTGCTTAACATTTTCCTGTGTAATTGGGTACCCCGGTAGAGCTTCTAAGTCCCTGTCCTGTGCCCCTAAATTAGACTGATCCTTAAAGTCCTGCAATTGAGCAGGCTTCTTCCTCTGACCTTTTCTGCTTCTGTTGTAAATCCATTAGCATTAAGGTCTGTCTGAAGGTACAATGAAATGTTGGTTTGCCAATAATCACAATGCATAATCAACATCTTCTTTCCTTTTGTAGATTTTTTAAAAACCTTACAGATATTAGCTTTTGCAAATCTTCTCTGATGGTGGTTGAGGAGGAACTTAAGCTTAGAAATTAAACTATAGAGGATTATAGAGTAGACAAATGCTAACTATCAGTACTTTTCTCTAGGTTTAGTCAGGGCAGGGAGCTAATAAGAATGAGCTAGAATCTCAGTGAACTATAATGTTTTTTTAAGGAATTCTGCAAACTATGGTCTACAGACCCAAATCGAACCCATGTATGATCTGGGAATGGAGAATGTTTAAAAAATAAAAATAAAAATAATATTTTGGGACACATAAAAAGTAAAGTTGGCCTTTGAAAAATGTGGAAAGTTTAAACTATCCAGGTCCACTTATAGAGAGATTTATATATATATATATATATATATATATATATATATATATATATATACACAGTACAGTACTATAAATGTATTTTCTCTTCCTTGTGATTTTCTTAATAACATTTTCATTTCACTGTATTGTAAGAATACAGTACATAATACTACAAAATGTGTGTTAATGGCCTATTCATTTTACTGGTAAGAGTTCCAGTCAACAGTAAGCTATCAGTAGTTCAGTTCTGAGGAATCAAAAATTACATGTGGATTTTCAGCTTTGTGAAGGGTTGGCACACCTAACTTCCATGTTGTTCAAGGGTCAACTGTATAGGAAGTTCAAATATCAGTGTCCATAAATAAAGTTTTATTGGAACACAGTCATGCTCCCTCATTTACACATGTCCATGGATCCCTTCACAATACTACTAACAGCAAAGTTAGTGTTTGGGAAGAAGCCATATGACTCACAAAGCCTGAAACAATTACCGTCTGGCACTTTGCAAAAAAGTTTATGACCCTGATTTATTTTATAATAAACCATTGTACCCCAAGGGTTCTTGAAACTTATTCAAAAATTGTTTATTCCTTCTTTTCCCTGCTTCAAATGAGCAATTTCTCTGGACTGTTAAGTAAATGATTGGACAATTTTCACAAAATTCCCAAGCTAAGAAAACATTTGGGAGTGTGTTCCATTTTTTCCACGGCTTGCTGGAACCTTTTATCTCTTCAAATAGGCATTGTTCAGTCCTTGCCATTATAGAGTCTTGTCCTTTCCCACCTGTCTGTAGGGCTCTCCCCCACTTTCACATATTTCCCACTTATTATTAATTATTGTTCTCTAAGAACTGGTTTGTTTCCTGTTTATAGATGACATTAATGGCAGATATATTGACTACCACCATCAGACAGTTAATAGGAATGAACAGGATTCCATGTTAGGCAGGAAAGCTAACGCCACCTCCTCACTCCTTCTCTTACATTTTCCCTGACTTCTTATTAAAGAAAAGTCTTTGGACTGTGCTACAACTTCTTTCCAAAGCTTCCTTTTTCCCCTCTCCAATCTCTTTTCTGTGCCTCAGCAGAGGGGAGAAACTGTTCTGGTCGGTGAGTTTAGAGAACTTGAATGTTCCTGGCTCAGCCTAAGGAATCACTTGCCTACAGCAGCTAGTCTACTCTTCCATTAACATAATTCACATGCTGGTGACTTTCATCCTTGTAAAGAATACATGGAGTTGTCTAGGGGTGGAGTATTAGAGAACTTGAGGTACGGGTGGCACCTCAGTCACCTTCTCCTATCACATTGGGGCTTAGCAAAATCAGTTTGCTGTCTCAGGTATCTTACTTGCTGTTTGGTTCAACCTCAGGAAAAGAAAAGATAAGTATTGGTTATTGATTTCTCAACTTCCAACAAAACATAAGGGAATTTTTGACTTATCATCTTATAATAATTTTGCACTAGAAATCCACACTTAAATATCATTTTCTACAGGAATTTTGAATTGCAAATGGATTCACTGCAAAGTGTCAAAGATAAAAACGTTAAGAGTTTTCAATGCACTAGGGATCGCCTCCTCCAATTTCCTCTGTTTCAGAAGAGGATTAAACTTCAAGAAAAGTAAATTCAACAAATACCTATTGAGGATTCATTAGATGCAAGGAATCCTGCTAGGGGATGCAGTAAATTAAAAGCAAAATAAAAGATTAAATCATAAGGTACTTGCAATCTAATTGGAAAAGAGAGTGGTTAAAAAATTGCAGGGAAGTTATTATATGAGACAGTATAATAAGTGTCACAGGCAAGAATAAAACAGAATTCAATAGCATTTCAAAGGACAGTAAGATCACATAGGATTAGCTGAATCAGGAAGAGTTTTGTGGGTGAACTATATATGGAATTAAAGGTTTTGAGCGGAAGAGAATGCAGGGTGGGGATTTTGAAAATGAAGAGAAAGAAGTGCATGTGAGAATATCTTCCCATATCAATTCTTTTCTAATTGATAATCACAAATACTGTAGCTATGAGGTCTGTTCTTTTTGATGAAGTCACACGCTGCTTCTTTATTCTGTGCCCCCACTCCCCTGTGCAGCTGACTATGCAGTGGGAGGTAATTTACGCTCATTTCTCTATTCCATCTGTCCTTCAGGATTGCTAAAGTTGGTGTTAATTAATTAAGTGACTGTGACAGTGTCTGTCCCAATGATAGAACATGAGTATAGTCATAGACAGGAGATTACATTTGGGGAAAAAAAAATCAGTGCCCAAGCAGGATAATTCAAGGAAGCCGTTGATACATTACCCTGTAACGTTCAGCACATTGTGCGGTGGGCTGGCCTTATTAAAATGGAGAAGAGACTGAAATGAATGACTCCGAAATCCTCCCTGCTTCAGGTTGAGATGTTACTGAAAGCCAGGGTTTACTCCACTGTGGACTGGGGACAATGAACTTCCCTTGTTCTTTGTCTTGTGTTAAGTTGCACTTTTTTACATCACCAAGAGGGTCAACTCTGTTCTCTGAAGTGAGAGGCAGCTCAGTTAATCTTCTTTATGGTGAACTCTGGGAGAAGCAAACCACTTTTTTTAAACACACGTTTTGACACTACGTAATTGACAATCCCTCAGTATTCCTTTGGGGCTCCCACTGTTCCAAGGAACAGCCCACAAATGCAAGCAGTGTCAGATATTAACGCTGAATTAAAACTGCAGGTAAAAACGGGGACACTGGCATATTCCTGTCCATGAGCTTGACAGGAAATTTATTTTGCTGTAGCTGAAAAGTAATTAACCTCCACTGTGAGAGAATTCTATTACTAGTAGCTATTCTGCCATGCAAAGTGCACTACATGGAAATGTTACAGGCTATCAAGCAGAAACGGCAGATTTGTCTGCATTTTAAACTGAATTTCCATTACCCTATTCTCTTCTCTTCTGTATCTCTCCTTTCTCACCACTTTCTCTCTTGTTTTCACTGAAGCTGGAAATTGAGACACTATGGAACTGAAAAAAGGTTCAAAGCAGAAGAGTGCTTATAAGACCTATTTTTTACTGGTTCTGAATTTTCAAAAAATATATATTGTTTTTTTGTGTAGTGGAAAAATGCAAAACTATGCAAAAATACCCAGTCACAAATAATTTTACTATGGATATACAAAAGAAAATCAGAATTCATTCTACTCCTTTTCTCATCTTCAATGGTATATACCCACAAGCATACACGAGTATACGCATAATCTGTATAAGGAAGAAATTTGAGGATAGATACTGCCTGGAATCTATATATAGTTATTTCTGCTATAACACTTGTTTTGAAAATGCAGATTTGTTTGAAAGTGATTGATATATTAGAGAACAGTTTGAACATAATGCAAATTTTGTGCTCGTTTATGCCTGATTTTGTCTATAAGAAACACTAAGTGAAAGCAGAAAGGCGTACTCAGCTGAAGAGAGTCCGGTAGGAATACACAAAACGTACACACATACACACCTCAGCCACCCCTGGCTCCCTCAGTTCATCCCACGCTATGAGCCACACCCATCCATATCTAATGTTACAACTCTCCTTCTGATTTCAGAGCACCTCCCTTCTGTGACGCCACACCAACAGGCTACCGCCCTTCCAACTGTAACCTTACGTCATTTTCAAGGTAAAGTGTCATATTTATTGCAGTACTAATGTATTTCTTAATCACTTAACTGTGGTAGGGTTTTTATTAGATCACTACTTGTCTCCTGATGGAGTCACTGATGAAGTTTTTTGAGTGTTGTCCTCCTTGCCTCGCTTTCCCGTAAGTGCTGTGGTTTTCTTAATTCACAGTTTTGCATAGCACATTTTAAGGAATATATGTTGCCTCAGAGAACTGACCACACTTCTCATTTCCTTTTATTATTATGATTAATGTATGTGGCTCTTGTTTCATCAATGATGAATATTTCTGAGTTTTCTGTGCATTTGTCATGTAAGTACCAGTCATACTGTAAGCTATTACGCCAGAAAAAGGGAAGATCTTTTCTCCTAGAAAACAATTGCTAGAGTAAAGAACACAAAACAAATGGTTTTAGAACGGTTGTTGGCTTTCTGATATAATAAGAGCCAGCACTCATAGGTGCTTGGCCTCCAGCTGTACCCTTCTGCATGGATTCCAATGCCAACATGGACAAGAGGATAAGGTTATCCTCTTTGTTTGAAGGATGAGGACTCCAAGGCTTTGTGAACCTAAGTAGCTTGTCCAGTGTTTCTGAATTATTCAGGATCGAACAGAGGACTTTGAAGAAGTCCAAAGTGAAAACTGAAGTGCTGCTATCTCTAGTGTCTTTCTTGCTGGTTTCTGATGTGCCAAAGCTTATTAACATTTCTACTTAGAGATTATTGGGTTTAGCACCCCTATTTAAGAAATGAAGATATTTAGGCACAGGGAATCTCTGCAACCTATCATAGGTCATAGGTATCCTGGTCAAAATTAGAATTTAGGACCTAGGTTACCTGACTCGCAGTTAATTTCTCCAGGCCCTTTGTGCTATGTTTTAAGCAACCCGGTGAGGGGAGATTAGTTCCTGAAGAACTGTTTGGTCTCATAACTGCTGTATGATAATTCAACTGATGCTTTGTTTTCTTCCGTTTCTTAAAGTAAAATAACACTCATGGTCGTGAACTCCTTGAAATAAGGAATAGAGTAGGGAGCAACCACATCACATTTGTATATTTCCAGAAATAAGATAGGAAAAAAAAAAATCAATCCCAAAATACCAGGTCTTTTTCTTAGAACAGCATCTAAATGTGGGGTATTTTATGGTAATGACCATTTATAACCCACTATTCTGGGAACTGAACTTTACAAACACGAAGGCCAACTTGTAAATTTTTCCTGACAGAGAATAACACTGAGCTCCAGAAAGCAGAAAGTGTTGTTCATTCTCTCTGGGATCTGTCACTGCTCGTGATCATTAAGGAAGGCAGATGGGATAAACAAATTTCTGTTATTTGACCTTACAGGAAAGTTGAGATGGAAAACAAAATCGCTTCTCTCTCCCTTTCTTTTCTTTTCTTCTTCCTTTTTTTTTTTTTTACTCTTGAAATAGCTTCCTGGGCTGTCTGCCTTCCCTCTAAGAAAATGCCATGAACTGGTGGTGGTAGTTGTGGTTCAGTCTATTTTAGATGCCAAGAAAGCAAAGCCTTCACTGAAAATTATAGGGGATGTAAATTTTAAGAATTACAGACTAATGGCTCCCTTCTTCTCCTGGATTGCCTAACAGCCATGTGTGTGAGTGACAGCTATGCATTAACAGCTTGCCGTCCTCCTTCTCAGGAAGAGGTGGCTGATGGCATGTTTTAGATGTGAAATGACTTTGGCTTTAATGGTGGACTATAGGAGACTGGGAATTTCTTTTTTTATAAATTGGCATTTTTTAAGTGACAGGAAACTCTAGGATTTCAGATTACTATTATTAATGAACAATGTTTAAATACCTTTGTAAGAGGGATTTTGAATTATAATACAGTTAGGACAGATTTCCGCTTCTTTTTCTCTTGAAAAGTTTTGGAGAAGAAATAATTAACTTTACAATCTACAAATGTGAAACCATTCAGAAGCCTTTTATTCTCCTTTTACCAATCCTCTGAGCTAGTAGAGAAAGAGGGAGAAAAATTGATGCGTATTGGACCATATTGATCAATTAGTGGTCTTTGATTTAACGATCAAGCTTCTCCCCCACCCAGGTTGCAGCTTTAAAATTCTTTGTTGAGAGTTTATCTCATGGGCCTATGGAACAAGTCAGATTCAAAGAATTCTAGCAAAATAAGGATTTGTACCTATAGGGTGAACTAATGACCAAGTGTTTGAAATAAATGGATCCTCAGCATTTTTTTTTTTTTAAGAGCTTGGCTTTAAATGTTTTTAGTCCTGAAAAATCAAGACCAACTCCAACTATAATATTCTGGAGAGCCAATGTGTATATATTTCATCTTTCACTGCACAATTTTGCAGAGGAGAGTAGCAACAGGGAGAGAAGGAATCCATTTGTTTCTGGATCTTTGGATCCAAAAGCTTCATTTTTACCCTTGAAGAAAAGAAACACTTTTTATTTTTTTTCAAAGGTTGTAGTGTTACTCCCCCAGTGAATGAATTTCAGAAACAGAAAAATTTAAGAGCATTTTTAATTGATTAAACTTATAGACAGAACACAAATCATCTCTGATAAGTAATAGAAAGTAAGGGTAGGGGCGTATGACATTTTAACTTTCAAATGAGGACCAACTGAAGGAGGTTGGTTCTTAACTTTCTAATTTAACTTTCTTTAAGTTTAACACATGACCATTGGCTTGAGTCTGGATGCAAATCAGAATAAAAGCTCTGTGTGTGTGTGTGTGTGTGTGTGTGTGTGTGTGTGTGTGTGTGTGTGTGTGTTGATAAGTTATATAAAATCTCTCTAGGCATAAAATATTAAAATGAAAGTGTACTAATTTTCAAGAGAAAATATGGATAGGAATAGATTAAAAAAAACTAGGAAGCAAATTTCTTTTTAACAAAGGTATATATAGGAGGAATAGGAGGAGAAAAATTATATAGGAAGATATCTAAGAAACAATTTTTTTTTATGACACTTAGAATGAGTCTCCCCCCAACCCCACCCCACCCCACCCCACTCCCGCCCCTTTTCTGGACTAAACAAGGAATAGTAAGAGAGTCTTTTGTGAAAAATATGTCAGGCGGAAGAAGAACGATGGGAACTCACATAAGAACATCTGTTCTGCAAAGCCACTTGAAAAATAACTGAGTATTAACGTGAAAGAAAATGTGCTCAGCATGAAACTAACCACAAGTAACGTGGTAGCAGGGAGGCGGGGAGAGTGACATAAGGAACTTGCACCCTACTGAGAGATAAGTTCTGAGTGTCCGAATCCAAGTCACCCCCTCAGCTAATGTGAGAGGAAGTGGCGGCAGACATTATCCCGGCAAATTGCCCGTGAAGTGGCACGAGTTGCAACTGAATCAAAATCTAGAGATACAAAAGCCGTATTACAACAAATGAGATCGCAAATAAAATTTCACTGGTTTTCTTTTTTCCTTTAGATACCAGATACATTCATAAAATCAAGACGGAATTTCTCTTTTGATGGTTTACTTTTTAAGATAGAGGTAGATTTTCTGAATTATCAATACACAATTGTAATTGTGCAATTTTAAATTGTGTATTATTTTTGGACTTCCCTTTTTACTTCAATTTCAGAGACAATTTTTAACAATGGGAGAGGATAATCAAATGCTTTACATTTTCTAAGATTCTGAAAATGCTTGATTTTTGTATCTGGGATAATAAGAATGCCACCAAATTTGCTACTATTTCAAAGAGATATAGTCAAAAAGGACCTTTCACGATCTCTTTTAATTTGGGACTGTTTTAAAATAGCATTTGCATTTTTAGCTTATTTATGTGTTCAAGGAAATAGGGAAAGGGGAAAAATGTTAACTTGGTCACTTTTGCAAACATAATCTCTTTTAAAACTCATAAGAAACCCCAAACTATTTAAAGTTGACATGTTAGCCACTGTTATGTGTCCCACTTCCTCTCCCTCCAAACAGAAGAAAAGTTGTGGAGCAGAATTGCTTCCCCTTGAAGTCACATGTTTACTCTTGATAGGCTACCAGGAGATTCCTTGATATTTGTCTTCCTGCTTGAATGTAATGTCTGCACAAAAACCTCAAGAATTTGTGGTGTTTGTTCTATTTCTTAAGCTGAGTGTTGCTTTTTATCGTGCTGTAAATTGTACATATATGTTACATGAGCACTGTTGTACATGATTTATATGAGTAAGCCATTTTAACAATTCATGCCTATTCTTGATCTCAACACTACCTTATAACTATTGTTCTTTCTTCCTCTTTCCTTCTCTAAATCCCTTGTTCTCTACATTTATTAATAAGACCTTGAAAGAAAAATAATTTAGAATGTGAAAACCAGACCAGTGTACAGTCCTCATCCATTTCAACTTATATTCAGACTGATCTTTTCTTAATATGCTTGTATTGATTGCATCTAAAGACAACAAAAAAAAAATCAAATCTACATTATAGTTTTATACTTCATAAGTGAACTGTCAAAAGCCAGTGTAACTGATTTTTCTAAGGCAGATGAATCTTATACATGACAAAATAAGATTATGGATTTCATTGCAATGAAAGAGAAAATTTAAAGAATAGCAAGGCTTTATTAATGGAACTTATAAAAACAGGAATGCTATTATTGTTAAGGAATTTGTATGGACCATTGGAATTCTGATTGTCTTCAACGTGCCATTATAGAAGATTTTACTGACAAGGCCACCACTGTAGCTTGGGTTCCCTAGAGAGCCAGAACCTGAGGAAAAGACATATATGTGATCTTATTACTGGTGGAGCAAAGCAGGGAAAGAAGGGGGGCAAATCAATGAACTACAGAGCTGGCCATCACTGTAGGCAACTGGCTTCTCCCTACTGTGGAACCTTCTGAGAAGCTTTGTGAAACATGTCTCTGGACCATAACCCTGGGAGAGAAAGGAAAATGCATTTAACACTTTATCGCAGAAACCAGTAGCTCCCATTGACCATGCGGCATTTTAGCAAACAGGTTTCCTCAGAGTCCCATGTCTACTTCTCACCAGAGAAGGCTAGAATTGAAAGGGACACGTTGCTATCTTGATGCTGTCAGGTCGCCCCATGGCAGGCTGGGCTGCCCTTACCGAATGGTCACTTCTGTGGTGGCTGTACCATACTAGAGGATTGAAGTCCTACGTAACTGATGTTCAAAACAGTCAGTTTTAGGGGCACTGAGGTGGCTCATTTGGTTAAGTGTCTGCCTTTGGCTCAGGTCATGATCCCAGGGTCCCAGGAGCCCTGCATGGGGCTCCCTGCTCAATGGGGAGTCTGCTTCTCCTTCTCCCTCTGCCTCTGCCCTTGCCCTCCCCCCTGCCCTGCTTGTGCTCTCTCTCTCTCTCTCTCACACTCTCTCTCTCTCTCTAAAATAAATAAAATTTTAAAAAACCCAACCAGTTTTGATGTAAATTTGGTAATGATACACAATCTCCAAGAAAGAATAAAAAAGAACAAACAAAGCAAGCAATAAAAGAATGTGGAGAACTGGCAAAGAACACAGACAGGAAGAACATTTTTGAAGAAAGAATGGTAATACTTCATAATAATTCCAGAAAACCACAAGTTAACATTTATTAAATTAATTTGAGAGTGGAGGAAATATTCTAAGGATCAGTTACTTTTCATTCAACCAACTTTTGTTTCGTACCTAGCGTATGCCAGGCTCCATGCTAGGTATTGGCGGCCCACAAGGCAGGATTCATCTGCCTTCCTTATGAAATCTCAAATCCACTGGAAAGACATACAGTGGTCTTACTAGTGTTACTGTAGTAATACTAATTTCCAAACTTACTAGTTTGGAAAATGCTACAAGGGAGAATTAGTGTGATAGGACTATTTTTAGAGGGCATATGACCAGTCCTGTGCCCAGAAAAGAGCTCTCTAAAAGTTATATTTACACGGATACATGAAAGGAGGCAAAAGGAGGTGGCAATTCTATTCCATACAGCTGGACTGGCTGCGACCCTCATCGAGTGCAATGTGTTTCACTTCCCATACACCTCTGACATCCACCCACATTTTTTCTCTCCCACCGTCACCACTACACTAGTGCTTGGTGAATGGGAGTAATTGGGAGTAAAGAGGGGATGAAGAGATGAGGCAGAGGAAGTTTTAAGAGAATGTCCTTGATGGGTGTGGGTACCAGGGCAACACACTTGGAGGAAGCAGCCCAAGTTAACCTGACGTGCAAAGGAATTGTACTGGAGGCATCTTTGAGAAGCCTCTTGGGGTATCTTTCAAGATCAAAATTTCAAAATGGGTTTTAATGATATTCAGAAGAGAGGAGGAAAGTGTAGGGTCCTTTAGATATCACTGGGCTATTCGTGCAACCCGGAGAAGGCCACACTGGTATATCTTTCCAAAAGACAGGCCTGGGCCTGAATGTGTGCTCGGATCATATGTGTTATACATTTAACACAAAAACTGGTGGCAATGACTAACTTTTATTGAGAGTTTGCTCTTATGATTGGCATTACTGTGAAGGCCAACTTGTTTTTCACATAAACTCATTTATGTCTCACAAAAATTTGAGAGATGCGTGATTATATTACCCCCATGTTACAGATGAAGAAATTGAAGTACAGAAAAAAATTACAAATTTTCCCATGGTCCCCTGCCTACTGAGTAGCACCATCAAAAATAGACCCAGACATTCTGGGTCCCACAGTTGAGTAAGAACTTACAGAAAACTAGCTGTTACCATCCTCTTCTTCCCCTTCCTCATCATTATTTTATTAGAATTTAAAAAATATAGTGTGCTACAAGATTATACAATGTGTGTTAATAAATTCAAGTCTTCTAGATTAGAAAAATGTTAGATGCAGGATATTTAAAGGGAAGGAGCATGGGTTTTAAAGTCAAATTCTCAAAGCAACTTTCTAACTGTCCAAACTTAAAGTCTAACCTTAATCCAGGGATACAACTCTTTGAGCTGTTTTCTCACCAATAAAGTAAGGATAGTAACATTCATGTTTCAGGTCAATTGTGTGGATTAACGCCTACCAGAGATCTTATGCTTAGTAAATATTAATTCCCCCCCCTCCCCCTTGTAGCTATTTAGGATTAATCAAGAACAGGATAGAGAGAATTTGACTAGTGTGGTTAAACATCTTTATATGAGTAGTATTTGACTAGTGAGTGTTCTGTTTAAAAGGATGATTAATTAAAGTTATTCCCATCAATATATTCAGATACACCGAAGCCAAAAAGCAATTGTTCAGTGGTTTTGAAATAGCTCTACAATTAAGAAAAATGCATAAAATAGTTTGGAATAATTCATTCATTTAGAAAACATTATAAATCGATATGGCAAGCTTGGAGAACAAAGAAGAAAAATATTTTTTTTCTTTCAAACAAATATTTAGGATAAAACAGAAGTTGTGGATATCATAGAATTTTTGCTAATTTTTTAATGTCCTATAATATGGTATGCTATTTAATATTTTATTTCCTAGGCATATAGTGGCAGATGTATCAAAATATTAGCTGGTAAAAATTACTTTTATTAATGTAATAGAACTATTTCAATGTCTCTAATATTTTGCCTAAAATTTGTTACCGTGTAACCATTATTCTTGTGGCCTAGGTGCAAGATAAAGATTATTTGAAATTTCCATCATAAAGATATTTTTGAATTTTTCTGGAGGGATCCAAGTTTAAAATATGCATTTATTAAATAGAAAGAAGTAAACTGACCATACCATCTATATTAAAATAAGTATATCTTGAGTAATATTGGTTTTTATCTGAAATCTAGCCCTCAATAAATATTTAATTTTCTGATGACAAAACAATTATTTAAAACAACATCAGTACTATCAGTCATAGTGCATCCATACTAAAATGCCGGCAAAATACAATGTGTTATGATTACAACTAAGATAATTTTATTTGAAGTATTATGGAGGACAATAAGGCAATAAATAGAGCAAAATTAGAAATTCAGAAGTATATATTTATACAGTTTGATTCTTAGATTTTTCTAAGGCAGAAAAAAAATGTTTGTAATAAGAGAAACTAGAAATTTACTTCAGAATTTTCACCATAGAGATATCCCCCATTTAAATTCAGTCAAGTTTCTGTTATTAGAGTGGTCTACTGTCTACGTTTTTAAACTTCTGATGTTTTACACTCCAGAAGCTTTATAAGTGTTACATTTTCTTCATAATTTCATATATGTCAATCTACTTTTTTCTAGAGATGTAAATCTGTCTTTTAGAATTTCCAAATTTCTTGGAACAGAGGAGTTATTTGTTAGTTTCCTTGTTAAGCTTGTGTTTTCTGCTCTGGGGGGAAAAAAAGACAAGTCAGAACTCCATAAAAAAGCCCTGAAAATATTTGGGGGATTTAAGGATGAAGGCAAGTGATAATTTTCTCTGAAGAAATATGAAAAATATAGTTCTTCACCCTTACTCTTCCATCCTATGTCTTGCCTTCTTGTTTCCCCCCTTAGATGTCATCATTTTGGCTATAAACTCTTTATGGATAAATTTTCTTTCCAAGTTTGTCTCAGAGCCTATTTGGTTATTTTGTATTCTGTCACTTAAGGAAATTTTCTTCGATTCTTTCTCCTTTCCTCCCTGTCCTCCTCCTTTTCCTCTTACTCCTCCTCCTCCTCCTCTTCCTCCCTCCCTCCTCCTTCTTCCCCTCTTCTTCCTCTTCCTCCTTCTCCTACTTTTCCTTCTTCCTCTCTTTCACCTCCTTCTCCTTTTTCTTCTTCTTCATACTAGTATCTTATATTATCCAAAGGATATATTGAGATAGCCCTGATGAGTTTTCTGCCATTACATTGTAGGAATTTTTAAATCACCAGAATCACTTTACTTTTTTAATTTTAAAAATCTAATATTTATATATTTTGAGGAAATTTTTCTTATAAAATTTCAACATTCCAGCCCAATAAGATTACAAATGTCCTCTTGTTTAGAAAAGAATTGCCCTACAATGCCTCAGTACTCAGATGAAGAATGCAACACATTTTATAGTCTGGATGCTTTTTCCATAGAAGACCAAAAGTCAAGAATGGCTGAATAGTTCCTGCTCCACTCAGATATGTTGGTGTTGTACACAAATAGTCAAAATCTTTCTTTTATTACTTGAATTGCTGTTTCAACAGCAGCAGGAGAACACTGCTATGGACTACATTCTTGAAATTGCTAAAATAGTCTACTGGTTATAAGAAGCTCCGCATTAAATCATGGATGACTCACCAATGTCCCTCCTTCCATCTGAGTCACTAGTCAATGCCATAGTTACCCTTCTGCCCAACTGGGTGGAAGTCCAGCTTTTCACTGGAATTAAAGATGCAATGCCTGCACCATAAGGCTCATTATCTGAGTCTGAAACACCTGCTGCAAGAGAATAAAAGGCAATCTTGTAACGGATCATTTAATAATTGAGTTAGAGAGGAAAAATCAAATGGCCTTTTGTTGGTAGTTGATATCATAACTCATCTTCTCAAAGTGGCAGTGGACCCAGTAGAAAGATAGTTTCTTGCTGAAGGGAGAAGTATCACATTCGGTCTAACATAGTCTTTTAACAGTTCTTTTTTTTTTTTTTTTTTTAAGATTTTATTTATTTATTTGACAGAGAGAGAGAGACAGCCAGTGAGAGAGGGAACACAGTCAGGGGGAGTGGGAAAGGAAGAAGCAGGCTCCCAGAAGAGGAGCCCTATGTGGAGCCCTATGTGATCCCAGTCCTGGGATCACGCCCTGAGCCAAATGCAGACGCTTAACGACTGAGCCATCCAGGCGCCCCTCTTAATAATTTTGTAGTTACTCCCAAGTACTTATGTTCAGATCTCACTAACTGCACACCGAATGGGTTTCCTGATTTATTTTCTTAAACACTCCTGCAGGGCTGACTTATCAACACTTGATATAATGTTAGACATAGGTGAAAGAGATAAAGTGAATCGAGATTCTGACCATTGATAGCTTTCCAAGGCACACAGTCCGAGTTCAGGTCTTCCTGGGGAACTCTGAGGCTCCATTAACCACAGTGAGCAGGTTACTTTGAGATTCTCAGTTGAAAAGCATAATTATATATCTCTGTGGTCCAATTGTAATATAATTGTTACACAGCTCTCCCTTTATTGAGCTGTAATCTCTATCTAAAATACTAGCTGACAACAGACCCTGGCAGTAGGCAAAAGGGGCACCATTGCACGCCAGAATTGAGAATCAGGCTTCAGGATGAATGGGGCTCAAATGGCTTCTACAGTTAAGTTGTTTTGAACATAAAACAATTACAGCAGTGCCTAATGGTGGTTCAGTCCTCAGCTAAAAATCCTATTGTATTGACATGCAATTCAGGTCTAAAAGAAGAACTAGAAATAGTAAGCATATTTGAGTCCTATGGTAGATTAATTTGAAATAATTAATAAAAATGTGGAGACTGGAAGAATATATAATCTTACCAATGAGAATGAGTGAAAAAGCAGAACATAGAGACAAAAATGAAATTCAGATTTTGGGCTGTATCACAGGAAGCATAACATTTCACACACCAACAGAATAAACCCAAATGTTGAATTGGTGGGAACGTACAGAAAATAGCTTAATCAACTTCAGAAACTGAATGTTATTGTAACTTTTTATTTAGGTCAGATATTCTTTGCAAATATTTTTTTTTTCTAAAAGATCTTTTTTCTGACAGTAAGTGTAATATATTCTCCCTGATAAAAATTCACAAAACACAGAATAGTAGAATAACTTATAAGCAGAACAAGAATTTGTCTTCTGAGAATTGAGTTAAAACAAAACAAAACAAAGCACAACTCTTAATGTCTGTAAATAGAAATATATACAGTGGACTGATGATATTAACATATCTAAAGAAAAATTTCAAAAAATGTGTGTGTGAATGTTTGTTAAGAGATGATTGATTAGTTAGGAAAAATAAGGAGAGGAGAATGAAGCCAGAAAAGCCATTTTGTTATGTCACTCTTTCTAAGCAATAGTACTGGAAGATGTTTCCTCAAGGCCTTGAACTCTTGGAAACTTCCTGTAAGCTGCAGACCTCTGGGTGAGCTGGAGGCCCCAGGCTCTTTGATTCATATACATATGAATCAGAGAACTACTCTTTTTTGTTTTGATGTTTGTTTCAAGCTCCAAGCCACTTCTTAATAGATAGGATTCCTACTTGTCTTCAGAGGCCAAGAATCCGCTAGTCAGACTAATGCAAAGGTTCTATCCATTTGGCACCTTTGTAATAAACTTACTGACACCAGATTTAAACGCTAGTTTCTTAGGAACTTTGTGAACGTGAGGCAGCGTCCACTCCAAAATGCTAACAAATCAGCTGTCAGTCTTGCTAAGGAAGCTGAGAGCAAGACTTTTGATATGCCAAATTTATCTGCTATTAATTGGCCTCCTCCAGGATGGTGTTGATTTATACTAATACATATTTCTTTCTCACCAGAAATTGTGCAAACAGAAAAAAAAATTGAAGAAAATAAATTTTCCTGTAGACTTGGAGGAGGTTTTGAAGGATAGTTTTCATGTTAGTTAAGGCATCCATAAATATAAATTTTCACTTTCATGCGTTTTTTAGCAAACTTGAGTGGCATGACTGGTGAAAAATTGTAATTTAGCTGAAACATGAATTTAAACTGTGCCCATTTGAATGAAAGATTGTATGAAAGATTTAGGAATTTTGTAAATTAAATGACTGAATGTCTGAAATTCACATCTCTGTACCTCTGTTATCCTCCAGGAGATATAACTCCTAAGGAATATATTAAGTTGTTTATAGATAACTGGTGAAGATAACTGCTCCTGGTGGTAAGGCTAACTGCTAGCATTGACAATGAAGTTGGGAAAGCCTAAGAAATCATGTAATATTTTATTTGGAATTAATTGTACAAGCATTTTCCCATATCATTAAATTATTTTAGGCAGATTTTTATAGGCTGCATAATTTTTCAGTATATGGATATACCATATTTAATTCACATTTCATTTAATTTAGGGATCTTTAGCTCATTTCTCATACTTAATACTTTAATAAGACCTTAGGGTATTTGAATGTAAAATTTAAATGTAAAAATACCTTAGGGTACAAACAATTTCCTTAAAATATCTGAAATCTTTCCATTTGCAAAAAGGAGCTGTTTTCAGGTTTCCGGAAATGTTCACCAGATTACAGGTGCTGTTGTAGATTGCAGTACATGAAATCAAATTTGACTTGGTTTACAGCTGTTCTGAAAGTAAATTCTAAGAGACTCCACTGTCTATCGTAATTCCTTTTTCCATCTGACTGGGGACTAGTACTCAATCAAACAAGTGAGATAATTATCAACTCTTTGAGATTCACCTAGAAATCATGATATACAGGAGTATTTAAAAGTATTACTAACAAATTATGGCTCTTTTCAAGATTTTAGACAAGGACTGCTGTTTTATTTCCTACAACTTCATGAAGAGAGCAGTTGGGATTGTTCAAACGTTTATTCTTTGATGCTGAGTATGAACAACATTAAGGTTCTATTATTAGAGCCTGAAGAATACAGTTCCATTTCTGGTTCCTGAGGTTTTTTGTTGTTGTTTTTGTTTTTATCTTTCTTTTAAGATGTGAGAGTTTCCTGGTTGCAGACTGTTTTGCTTTTTCAGTAAAATGGTAATAGTGCCTTTGATGTTGGCTTTGTAGGATCTTAGGATCCTTTCCCAACATGCATTTTATCTCATTTTATAAATATCTAGTGATAGTTATTGTCTTTCTCTTTCAGAGACTACATGTAGTGAACCAAAATTCTCTGAGTCTGATAGTATGGGGATTTTTAAAAATTCTAAAGTAAATATATATTTCTTATTTTAATTAGGGTATGCATTACCTTTGATATCCAGAAAAAAGTAGTCAAACATTTACCTATGATTCCCTCCTTGAAATAAGTATTTTTAATACAATATCTTTCACATTTAATATATTGCTTTTTCACAAAGAATCAAAAGCACCTTTCAGATATCATTTAATTTATCATTATTATTTTCTAGAAGTCTAGATGTAATTCGTTTTGACACATTATTTTAGAATTAATTTCTTAAATATGTAAAAAAATGCTAGGTAGCATGTAACACGTGAGATTGAATATTTTCCATCAAGTGAAGATTTCTTTTCTAGTCAGTCATGATAATTTTTCTCACTTTGGTATTATACTTAAAAGCAAAGATTCGAACATCAGGCAGGCTTGGGTCTATAAAATACCAGTTGGCATGATACTGGCGGAATTATACTTCTTGTATCACAGTTTCCTTATCTATAAAATGGGCAGAATTATAATTAACACTCAAATAGTTGTTAAGATGATCACAAGGGTATGCAAATTAGTTAGCATAGTCCTAGTCAAACAAACTGATGGAGAGATATTTCTATAATTATTATATTTGCCAGGACTAGGCTTTATAAACAAAGGAAAAAGAAATGTTTCATTCTGTCTTCAACTTTCAATATGTGTAGATCACTACAACCAGGAGATCTAATGTAGCATATTTATTATTGTTACTCTTATTATTACCATCATTATTATTATTTTACATGTGTACAAGTGTTCTATGGTTTTGTGTGATGAAGCTAGAACAAAATGTAAATATATTTCAAATTATAATGTCCTGAAGATTTTCTTAATTTAGGCTGGTATGTAAAAAATACATAACTGAAAAGCCTAACCCCACTTCTCTCTAAATAGAATTGCCACCTAACAGATTCACGTAAAGCTTTAGTTGTCATTTAGAAACATGATCTGAATTAAGATTCTCTGTCGTATTTCCTGGCCTACCTCATGCCTCTTATAGAATTATCTCAATCAATATTAATTGAGGGCTCACAGTGTGTATGGTTCTGGATGAGCTATTTTAATTTACAAGGTAGAAATGCATTAGATACCTGTGGCATTTAGCTTAACTTGAAGTAGTTTCTGATAGTTAGACTTAATCAGGTCAATTTCAGTTCTCTTTGTATACATTTAGTCAAACTTTGCTTGATGATTTGTTCATGTATTCATTCTAAAAACTGTCATTAGTGTCATTATGAGTCAAGCACTTTGCTAATACCAGGGGATGCAGAGAGATGATTTTATTATAGCCCTGACTCTTCAGAGGCTCAAAATCTGGTGGTGGAATTAGTCAAGGAAATGTATATATATATAGTGATATGATAAGTAATTTAGGAAAATGGAAGAAAGAGCATTTTTTTAAAAAGAGCATTTAATTCTGCCTGGGGAAAAAAACACTAAAGACTATTAGAATGGAGTAGTTTTAAGAAAAATGAAATGATTTATTTTTTGGTACTGACAATTAATTCTATTAGAGAAAATTCTAAAAGTTAAATTAAGCTGAAAGATTGAATTGAACATCCATGATTCCAGCACTCAAGGACAATTATTGCCAACATGATGGTGACTATCCTTCTTGTCAGTGAAAAAAATATGTGTATATATTTCAGATAACACAATCATGACAACACACACAACTACGCTGTTTAGTGTTCAATACTTTACATTCTTGCTTAATAATTTTTCTTGATCATATTTTATATAAACAAATATCTACTTGAGGTGATTTTCTATGAATGACTAGAATCCCATGATAACAATGTACTGCAATTATTTAACTAATTTTATTTTGTGTAACATTTAGGTGGTTTTCAATTTCTCCTGCTGCAATGAGCAACCTTGTAGAAAAAAGTTAAGAGCAATTGTTTATTATTTTCATAAGATAAATTTCTTTAAAAAGGATTACCAATAAAATGGTATGTAGTTTAAACACTGTTAAGTATTACCAAATAGCCTTTTAGAAATGTAATATTTCTTTAAAATTTTTTTAATAATTTAAGGAACTTCACTTATTCATCAGAGTAACATATTTGGGTTTGGTCAAATGTGTGTTTAAATCAAAATCAGTATTTAGTGAGAAAGCACACAAGTTTCTATGTAGGGGATGCACAGAGAAAATAGCAATAATGTAAGCCATGTTATAAGGCTTTGGAAACAAAACCCATACTGGTTAAATGTTCTTGCATTAAACTATCTTAATGGTTTACAAATACTGTAAAATAACTTGTATATAATCAGAAGAGGCTTTAGGTTCCTTTCACTACACTGTAAAACTTTCCTTAAACCCGATTAAGAGCAAGGCAGTAACCATTTTCAGGACTAAGAAGCTCAAACAGTAGCGGAACTGCCATTTAAACCTGCTATGAGTATATTCCATATAAGCAAACACTTCCAAAACAGTCCAAATATTTACGATTAGATACTTCTCAAGTTGTGATTATTTGTCTCAAATATGAGGAAAACATCCCTTCTTTCAAATAGCTTTGGTTAAGTAGCAGTCAGAATCTCTGAATCTTTACTGAAATTTCTCACTGATAAATGAATGTTGGCGTCTTGATTTTCACTTTCCAAGAACATGATACAGAATGCTGTCTACAGCCAGAAAGTCAGGCCTGGGTTCTTTTGGAATATTTAATCCTAATATACACTTATATTTAACTCAAACAATTCTATGCAAGGGTAATCTGCTTGACTGCTAGATTTTACTGCAGGTGGGTTTGGAAGAGACTAATTTGGGTCCAGGATTAGCTGGATGTGTTAGAAGGAACAATTCTCTAGATTGCTGATTCTGATGTTAATAACCCAGATGTTAGTAAAAGCTGCCAGCTGGGAACACAATGACCAAATTCCCTGCATATGTACTCTAATGATGATGAGTGAATCATTTGACCACAACTAGCATTTTTGGCTTAACCGAATATTAAGGTTTGTAACCTCATTGCTTTAGCTTAAGATACAGTACAGAGATTTAACAAAATGAATGCTCTTTAAAAATCTCCTGTCTGTTTGCTATTAAGTTTTTATTTTAATTCCAGTTAGTTAACAGTGTTATATTTGCTGTGTGTTTGCTATTTTTGTAGATCCAAAATATAGCTTGCCTTTGTTTTGATAGTTTCATAAGAAATAGAGTTATGCACAAAAAGTCTTTGTTTGACTTCTCCCGCTATAGGAAAATAACGAAATGTTCAGTGATCTATAGATGCCAGCCCCCCAAACACCCCTACCTACCTCTTAACAGAGATGCTTCATGAAATCATTTGAATCATATATACAAGAACCAACATTTGAAATGCTAGTGCTTTGTCTTCGATTGTGCTCTCTCCGGTCTATTACATGGCTAGGAGGAACTAGATAGCTACACTAAAGATATGGGGAACTAAAGTTTCATCAGCAAGTAAAAAGGAAGTGAAACAAAGGTAATATTAGTTCCTACTTTAACACTGTTTCCATTTGTGGATGGATGAACCACATTAAAGGGAATCCAGCTTAGTATGCTGGTCATCTCTATGCAGCTGATTTAGTTGTATTGTGTGTATCTGTCAGACCTGGGTGTTTTTTCTTTTTTCTTTCTCTTGGTCTGAGACAATAGGATATGCAGCTATACTGCCCCATATTTTCCTGCTAACATGTTTTCCATTATGTAGATAAAATCTATTAGGAAAATATTTGAAATTATCCACTAAAATCTGTAGAGTTCAAGCTCCAAACTCATAACAGTGGATTTGTTTATTTGTTCTCTTTTTCGGGGTGGTGGTGAGGAGAAAGGAAATCTGTGTCATAATTTTTCAAACTTAATTAATAGTATATGAATACTTTTCTCAATAGCCCGTCTAAATTCTTGTGAGCAAGATGTGAGCTACACACTAAGTATATCATCAACTTCTCAAATCTATTTATACAGAGATGAAAATAGGGAAATTTTATAGTCAAGCATATTCTATAAATTCTCATCTTTGTGCACAGCATGAAAACATTTCAGAATTTCTCAGATTGATGAAGAGAAATGCCTCATTAAATAACATAGAGCCCCATGCAGTATTATAAAAACTGCATGGACAGTGTTATAAAAAGGTATTTCTTAGATCAAGAAAAGAGAAATTTCTGTGTAGAAACCAGGGGCTTTGTCTGAAACCTGAAAACAGGATAGAAATCGTAATCATGTATACTAGAAAATATATATAATTACAACTCTATACATTACGCTGTGCTTAACCACAAGTATAGTTACCATCTGTCACCATACAGCACTAGAAAGCCTCTTATATTAAAGTAGATTTTTAAAAATTATGTATATGTAGTATTTCATTATGTAAGCTCATAATAAATTAATGAGATGTATGTAGCACAATATGGCTAATATATATTTCTTTTTGACTTTAAAGGAAATGTTTCAAGAGTATAAAACTAAAATATGGTGTTTACTCTAGGTTTTGAGTAGATGTCAATTATCAAGCTAAAGAAGTTTCTTTCTATTCTTATTTTTCCTAAGAGATTTCATTATTAGTGAATGGTACTTTTCTGCCTCCTTTAAAAGAATTTAAGAAGTTTTCTCCTTTAATCTATTAAAAGCATGAATTATATTATTAAATTTTCTAAGTCTGAATAATCTTTGCAGCTCAAGGATTAAACCTTACTTGGCTGTAGTATCTTTATGTATACATCTTAGATTTGATTTGCTAATATTCCCTTGGGATTTCCACAACTTTGACGTATATGAATTTGGGCTACATTTTTTATTTTGTATTCTTATATATCCTATTTTAGTATTAAAGTAAGAAAAGCCTGATAAAGTTCAGGAGTTTGCAGATTCTGCCTATATTCTGGATCATTTGCTGAAGTTTTTATAATACTTATCTACGAATCTTCAAGTTCTTATGCTTTTTAGGGGGGATTTTTAAAAACTATTGATTAAGAAGTTATAGATACTTGCGTGTTTTATACTTATTCTTTAATCAGTTTTGGAAGATTATTTTCCATTAAATTGTCCTAGAAATAATTTATTACATACAGTTACTTATCATTCCATTAGGATTTCTCAATCACTATAGTCTCTCTATTTAGATGCCATTTAAAATTCTACTAATTTATTGATTGATTAATGTATTGATTGCTATTCAGAAAAATAATCAGAAACAGTTGAACTGAGGAAGGACACCAGAATCCAATGTGCCACTGAGCCAGTGTTGAGTTTATCATTGTTTTTCTTCCAGTGCCCCCTGGACTGAACTGAACATACTCAGGTACCTGGGAATGCAAACCACTGTAAAGATAGGGAAAGCCTCAAGAGAAACCCTTTAAAAGTTCTGGCTTAAGTAGTGGTAAAGGGGATGTCTAAGCACAGAGAGAGTAGAGGAAAATCCTGTGTTTTGTTTTTCTTTCATTCTTTTTCCTCTACTGTCTTCACCCCAACCCCAAAGCAGTTTTATGGTGGCAGCTTTGACAGCAGTAAGAGTAGCATCGCTGTGAGCCCGCAGGTCCCCAGCCCTGAGGGTGTGGAACTTCTTTGTGTGATGAAGCTATAGGCATGGCAGAGTCTCATCGCATTTTGTTTGTTTCTTAGTCTCTGTTCTCCTGCCACTTGGTCCTGGCCATGACACAATTGTGGAAGTGAATAGTTACTAGCCAGAGGAATTTCAGGGGGGAAAAAAAAGGAATTTCAGAGAACCAGAAATTATGAGAATGATTGCAGAAAGTGAGAAGCTCAGGAAAATGACCCATAAAGTTGTTAATAAACTTCAATATATACATTCTGGAACGTGGACCTAATTTATACACTAAAGACTTCAAGACTGAGTCAATGCACAGACTTTATGCAGATGTCAGATTGAACCACCAAGTGGTGCATACATGGAATGAATCTGAAGAGTGTTGCAAAATCTACGAAACTGAACTGACGTTGGAACCATAGCATAGAGAAGGTGGGTAAGAACTTGCAGCTTGATTTTCTGTCAAAACAACCTGACCCATCAAAACAAGAAATTATCAACATTATCCATAGGACTTATACAAGACCCAGAGGCTTAAAACTTAATGTTTAGAATGGCCAAGATGCAATCTAAACTTACTTGGAATGAGTAAAGTCATGAGAATCTCAACTTTCAATGAAAAAGAAAATCAAGGGGTGCCTGGGTGGCTCAGTCAGTTTGTGTCTGCCTTTGGCTCAGGTCATGATCTCAGGGTCCTGGGATCAAGCCCCTGCATCAGGCTCCCTGCTCAGTGAGGAGTCTGCTTCTCCCTCTCCCTCTGCCCCTCCTCCCACTCATGCTCTCTCTCTCTCAAATAAATAAACAAAATCTTTAAAAAAAAATAAAAAGAAAACCAACAATTCCCCAAAATGAAATGACATAAATGTTAGAATTATCTGATAATGTTTTTATTTTCATTTTTTAAAATTTTTTAACATTTTATTTATTTATTCGTCAGAGAGAGAGAAAGAGACAGACAGCACAAGCAGGGGGAGCGGCAGGCAGAATGAGAAGCAGGCTCCCCACTGAGCAAGGAGCCCAATACAGAACTTGATCCCAGGACCCTGGGATTATGACCTGAGTGGAAGGCAGGCACTTAACCAACTGAGCCACCCAGGTGTTCCCTGACAATGTTTTTAAAGCAGTAATTACAAAAATGTCAAATAAGCAATCACAAACTTTCAGTAAGTTAAAATGGAAAGTAGCAGCAAAGAAATAAAAGACATAAGGAAGAACAAAATGAATTAATTGAAACAGTTGCAAATATTGAACAGCTACTACCAGGAGCTAGCCAAATTTGAGGGTAAAGTCACAATCTTCCAGACCACCAAGTCTGCCTAAGACTTTTGAGTCCAAATAAAAGAGTTAAGGCCTAACTACAAAGACAGAGGGAAGAGTCCACGTAAGACCACACTCCCTTCTGACACCAACTACGAGTTCAGGGGTTTAACAAATCATCCCAACCTTTGATAATTTACTAGGAAGACTCTGAAAACTCACTGAAAACTAAGGACAATCCTACTTTTGAGGAGTAAAAATGTGGATTGTTTCTAACAAGGAAAAGCTGCCATTAAAGATTTTTAAGCAGAGAAGTCACATGCTGGATCTGTATTTTGGACCAGTAACTATGTTATATATGGAATTTGGATTGGAGAGGAAAGAAGGAAGCAGGCAGATGTGTTGATCAGAGCCTGAACTAGTACAGATAAAACAGGAATATTTACTTGCTTATTTCTAAATATGTAATGATATTTGAATGTAGTTTATCTGAGTTAATTTCTCTGCTTTTAAAATTAATTTTAGTTAATTATCCTGTATTTGCCTATTAGCATAATTTGATCTAATTGCATGTTAATGTAAATAACTTTAATCACATAATTTGTATGTGTTAATGACATAATTAGATGATGCACAATTATAATTTTAATGATGTCATAAAATCTTTATAAGGCATGGCTAAACATAAGCTTACCACATGGCAGGGTCGTGCCCCTTGAGGTCAGAGACCGTGGGAAGTGAGTGGAAGGGACCATATTTTGTCAAGCTCAACCCACTCATTTAGGAAGTAGTATTTTACCAACGAGTGCAAAATGGGAATTTGCATGGCATCTTTCTAAACTTATTTTTCTTCTCTATACACCAAATGAGATTAGTTTCTTTAAAAAATTAAAGGGAATAAGATCTTGAAGGAATGCAATAGTCCTATGAAAGGAGAGGAAGTTCTTGGGCTAAAGAGTACATTGATGCATGGGATGGTTCTCAGCTCATTTAATTTATTTATCCATTCATTCATCTGACATTTACCAGAAATCCACTTATCCTTGGACTTTAACCCAGGTCTGCTTGACCACAGAACATCAAATCTGAAAACTATGTATTATATTGCCTCTCATGAATAAGACATGGTCTATAATAATAAGAAAGAAAATATACGTGAATCACACAATACAATGCAGGATATTCTATAATAGGGCAAAGAACTAACTGGTATTATAGAGGAATGAATAATGAAATGTACTTTCAAGAATTTGGGAAGGTTATAGAGAAGGGATGATAAATGAGTTACCTCTTAAAGGGGATACAGGAATTTAACAGGTAAAGTACAGGAGAAAGTCAATTCTGTCAGAAGTCACAATTTTTTCAAAGATAAATTATTATAAAGGCCTGGTGTGCCTAAATGCCAAACTAGGATTTGTGTGAGAGAGTGATGATGTTGGACATTTAGTTTGGGACTGGAATATAAAAGATATCATTTACCATATTAAGAGTTCGAGTTCTGCTTTATAGACAATGAAAAATTGATGAAAACTTTTAAATCTAGAGAGTTATGGGGGCACCTGGGTGGCTCAGTCAGTTAAGTGTCTGCCTTTGACTCAGGTCATGATTCCAGGGTCCTGGGATGGGGTCCGGGATCGGGTCCCTCATCTGGCTCCTTGCTCAGCAGGGAGCCTGCTTCTCCTTCTCCCTCTGCCTGTCGCTCCCTTTGCTTATGCTCTCTCTCTGTCAAATAAAATAAATAAAATCTTGAAAAAAATAATCTAGAAAGTTATGTGATCAGAGTTATGTTTTAGAGTGACAATTCTGGGAGTGAGGGTGGCTTAGAGGCTCAGCATGAGTTACAAAGCAATGAGATGGAAGGGTTTTATTAATTACTTTAAATAAACTAATGAGGGTGAACTGAGGATATAGAAATGGAAATTAATATGTAAAACATGTCCATGTTCCAGTGACATGATAGATATAATACTGTAAATACAGAGATCAAATATAATATTATAGATATAGAAAGAGATCAAATTATGACTTATTAGCACAATGAATGGGGGATAAAATGGAAAGGGACAGAGGAGAATCACTGTTAGAATAAATATAATAATAATAATAATAATAATAATAATGTAATAATAATGTCAATAACCAAGTTAAGAAATACGGCAACAAGAACAGACTGGGGATGAAGAGAATGACTTCATTATGTATCTATTGAAAATGTGGTCTAGCTAAGAATATATATTCAAATATCCTAATATTTTTGACACTTCGGTCATTTGAATATTTCTTTATAATTCTTGTGAAATCTCAACATCTGTACTATAATTTACTTAATTCTCATCTTTAAATTGATTCACATTTTTTTAAGAACACCTAGTACATTTGTCATTAATGAAAAAAAGGGTTCTCAATTGTCCTCCATGGAAGTAAACATTAAAATAATGCAATAAACCAAAACATATTAAAAATTTTCAACTAAATATAAAAACAATATATCATAATTTTAATAATAAAAATATTACATGAAAACATTTTTCCTTATAGAAATAAAACTCTTTAAAAATTTTTCGACTCTTGGTTTCAGCTCAGGTCATGACCTCGGGGTCCTGGGATTGAGCCCCCCCAGAAGGCTCTGAGCTCCCTCAGAGTCTGCTTGAGATTCTCTCCCTCTCCCTTATCCCCCCACTTGCATGCACTCTCTGTCTCTCTCTAAAGTAAATAAATAAAATCTCTTTTTTTAAGTGTTATTTTGCTTAGTTTTACTGGGTTTAAATGAAGTTCTATATTTATATAATAATTTCAATATTTAGTTCCAAAATTCACTGACACTGAGAAAATATATAGTTCATATGGTGAGAAAGACTGCCAGACTATAATTTAAATGTTTACCGAAGATTGGAGCTCTTCAAGCAGTAAGAAAGGAGGTGGGATGCAACCTGGTGATTGTCTTCAACCTCTCCCTGAGAAAAGAGATGGCAAGAAACTTCTTGTGAAATAATAAGAAATATATATTGGTCTCTGCCCCTGGTTCCCGACACAGGGCTCCTGAAATCCTTGTAAATAGGAGGCTAGGAGAATCTTTTATTCTAGTATTTAGTCTTTGATCCCAGTTTCCAGCATAGAGCTCCTCAATTCTTTTGTTCAAGTGAGTTGACTCTGGGTGGACTCCTGGATGGCTCCTGGATAGGGACTGGTTCTAAGTACATCTATTTGCATTTGATAAGATTGCATATCCAAAAAACCCAAGAACTTCAACATAAAAACCAACAACTACAACATAAACTTTTCCTTTCTAATCTTTTTATTCCCCCAATCCAATTGCTTTCTCTTTAATTTCTTTTGATAATAGTGACGTTACTTAAAAAAAATCATAATAGTAATATCAGATTTAAATAGGGAATATAGTATTTTCGCAGTAGGTAAGATACTAGCTTTTTGTCTGTACGTATGTGTGTGCTTTGTAAATGTGCCTGTGTGTGTGTGTGTGTGTATAATATATATATATTATATATTGAGATTAAGAATGTACACGTTGATTCCCATTTTGTTAAGTGTTTTAGTAATATTTGTGGAGAATTTTCTGGAATCTAAAGAGGTGATGTTATAATTTTTCCCTTAAATATGCTAATATGGTGAATAATATTAATCAATTTCCTCATGTAAAATTTTTAAATTCCTACCTTGCATTCTGAAGTAAACCTCACTTGGTGTTATCTTTATAATATACATTTATTTGACTTGCAAATAATTTATTCGATATTTTACATCAATATTCATAAGTAGTGTTTTTCTTTCTTTTGTACCACCATTGTTGGGTATCAATTTATAGTTGCTCCATAAATTTTTCTTGTATTGCATTTCACAGAAATAATTAAGTAGCCGCAACACTATATAAATTTTTAGATATTTGGAAGAATTCCCAGAAACTACCAGAGATTGGTTATTTTGTGGAGAGGAGGAGTCCTTAAAAACTTTCTCTATTTCTTTTTTGGACATTGTTATTTTAGATATTTGATCTCCAATGGGATTTTCATGTATTTCAAAAAAAGTATCCAATTCATCTGGATTTTCAACTTTATTTTCATAGATTTGCACAATGTAATTTCTTACAAGATTTTTTATTTTAACAGTTATTACATTTTTCATTTCTTATTATGTATATTTGTGCTTTCTATTTCTCAAATGAAATTTACCTGTGGCTTTTTTGTTATTGTTTTTAAGAATCAGATTACTTAGTATTAGATCTGTATTTCTCCTTTTTGTTATTATTTTCTGTTTTTACTTTCATTCTTTCCTTCTTTCTACTTGTTATTTTTGTACCTTTTTAAGGTCATTGTCAATTCATTATTTTAATAATTTAATTTTTACCAATATATGTATTTAAGGCCATGCATACAATGTTTATTCTAGTCTTCTAATCATATCCCTATTTTGCTTTTAGTCTTACCCCTGAATTCAAATATCAAATAGAAATTAAAAGAACCAAGAATAAAAGTAAAGAACAATGTAGAGAGAATCTGAGAAAAAGTGATAGAGACAACAGGCATAGAAGACCCAAAATTTTAGTTATAATTGGTTAAAAAAAATTCAGTGATGAATCTTAACTAAAATTTACAATTATAATTCAAGGAAACTTTCATGATATTAAAGTGGACCTCACTTCTGAAAGACTCCATTGGGAGTCTTTTCTGGGATTATTGAGCCAGGATAATACCAGATATTAAGTTAAGGGGGGAAAAAGTCATTTATACAGGGGAAAAAAGAATCAATTCGTTATCCAACACCTGGACAGCAACTATGCTCAAGGCAACATTGGAACATCCTTTAAAACAAATATAAGGAAGGAAAGTGTGACTATTTTATAAAGCAAATGAAAATCAAAAGTTTTCAGCAAACACACACAGAAGAAAACAATGAAGCAGAAGATGTTTGAACACAGTACAATTTTTAAAATATAATTAAACAAATGCATCTAATACCTTGGAATAGAAAGTCAATAATCCAAAATAACAACTAAAATGGGGTAGAGAGACTATTATACCTGTTTATATAATTTTGACTTTTGAAATGTACATTTCTATATATTAAAAATAATACCACATAAAATTAAATTAAAATGGAGAGGAGGAAAAACCTCAAAATTATGAAGGAATGAAAACACATATCTACTTGTATATAAAATAGGCATAGAGAATTATTTCAAAGGATTTTTGGATACAGTATTTTGCACGATCTTAGTTAGATATATTCTAAACTTGAAAGTAACTGCAATTTTGGGACACCTGGCTGGCTCAGTCAGTAGAACGTGCAACTCTTGATCTCAGGGCTGTGAGTTTAAGCCCTACGTTGGATGTAGAGATTACTTAAAAAAAGAAAAAAGAGGAAAGAAAATAACTGCGTCTTCAGGACTCTTATTATTTGTAGTAATTCTGGGATTTTTATTTACATAAATTCTAGGAAAAATCAAATAGATATTTTAATGTTACTATCTTCTTTCAGTTTAAAAAAGACACAATTATAAAATCAAGGAGACATGAAAAAGTCCTATCCCTAATTTTGGAACATGGAAATATTAGCATGAATTGGAACATGGAATTGGAAATATCAGTATTAACTCAAATTTATTTTGTTACTCAATAGAAGCAATGTTATTCCAGCAGCAATGAGCATACCCACGTGCCCAGATATTCATTGTCCAATAGGACCCACTCTGTGTGGATAATTCTTTCTCTGGCTCTGGATATAATCTTAGTACAGAGCATAATTTACTCATCATTCTCAGATAATAAAAAGTTCTCTAGTCATTTTAAAAAGGTACCAGTCTGTTCAATAATAATGTCTAGTTCAGTGTAATTATCAGTATTCTAACTTTTATTTTAATTTTAATCCCCTTCCCAGTTTGAGCCAGCTTCACGTAACAAGATTGCAATGGAAAAGGGAAAAGTGATCAGGTCATTCCATCTCTTCAAATCTACTCACACCCTTCTTCCTAGCTTGCTTATCGTACTTCTGACATATCCAGCATCACACGTGGGGAGGGGGGAGGAATAAGAGGCAATTGGTCAGGAAATTCTCATTTAACCTTCTGACTGTAAATTAGATCTGGCACTTTCTTGTTGGGCATATGACTAAGGTCTTTCTTTCTTTCTTTCTTTCTTTCTTTCTTTCTTTCTTTCTTTTTTTCTTTCTTTCTTTCTTGGGGAATTGGGGACTTTATAGTTTCCCCCGGCACCATCCTCTTCTTGGCAGATCAGATTCCAATAGCCTCTGGCAAACCAGTAGTGAGTGAGTAGACCTGCACAGCCTTTGTCTTGCAGATGGCTTTCTTTGGAAGACCATAAAACAATTATACACTGTTTCTTCCTCATGTGTGGCCTTACACCCTCTCTAATCTGCTGGCATGCGTTGCTTTAGCCAGACCCATGTCTTTTAAATAAATTCAAAATAGTTGTCATGGTTTTCCGAAAGAATTACATCATTTACTCTTTCCTTGGTCTCTTTAATCTCATTGAGGGGTGGAAATTGGGTTGTAATCTATGGATTGCAGCATTAGGTTTCAATCAACTCCTTTGCAGGTCCACCTTAGGGGGTCTGGCATACCATTCTGGAATATGGGAGAAGGTGATGCTTACCATCTTTGGGTCTCAGATAAAACTAAAACTAAAGACATTTCCACTTAAAGAGTCTATATATTTGATGTGTCTGCCACAAAATACATTGCTGCCCTTAAGCTAAGTGATCTTTGCTATTTCAAGGTCTGATTGTATATGACATCTTAGGATCAGTTCTTGGAAACGGATCTCTTATACATAGTGTGTTGTTATTTACTAACCAAATCAAGTTGGAGAAGAGCAGATTCCTTGTCAATTCTTTTCCAATTACAATTATTCAGTATCACAATAAGTTAATCATGAAGTCTTTGTTAATATAATACCAAATGGAAATGGTTTATTTAACTCAGAATTTGTCTTTAGTTCCAGAGAGGGAATGAGGGAAATCTAATTTTATTTCTTGATTTTGACTCTGTTCTTAAATACTTTACAGAGAACAAGACATTAGGTTTGGAACAAGGCCTTAGATTTCTAAGCAGTAGTTCAATTTTTTTCTCTACATACCTTCAATAGTTGCAAGATGTTCTTGGTCCCAATGTAAGAAAATGCTGTTTGTTTTTAGCAATACCCTGTCCTTTCTTGAAGCTGCTGTTGAGAGTACTTGCCAGTTGGTTAAGTTACCAAGAGGAGTGCACACAATTGTGCAGTAGAGCTATCACAAAGGTGTGATATTGCAACTCTTCCTTTGGGTTCCGGGTTCAGTGTAAATGTGTCCAATATTTTATAGTGCCTGTTGTCACAGAAACATATCAATGACAAGTTGTTCTTTACAATCAAATCTTCTGTGTGTACTACTTGAGTCTGACAAAAGAAAATAATACAGTTAATTAAATTTATGTTTACTGGAAAGTCAGGGCAAATGAAGCTTAGAAAAGCTTTCTACTTTTGGATATCTACTTCAGCTACAAGGGTATAAATACTACCAATATCAGGAGAATAAAACAGTAACCAAATTTCTATTCAATTACACATCCAGGCAACTATTCAAAAAGGGTACAGACATACCTCATTTCTTGTGCTTCACTTTATTGTATTTTTTACAGATTGAAGGTTTATGATAACCCCATATGGAGCAAGTCTGTTGGTGTCAGTTTTCCAATACCATTTGCTTTCTTTGTGTCTTTCTGTCACATTTTGGTAATTCTCACAATATTCACACTTGTTCATCATCATCAACATCATCATTATCGTTACTATTATTATTATATTATTGTTCTAGTGACCTGCAATCAGTGATTATGACTCATTGAAACCTCAGATGTTGGTTAGAATTTTTTAGCAATAAAACATTTTTAAATTAAGGTATGTACATTGTTTATTTAGGCATAATGCTATTACAATTAATAGATTATGATATAGTATAAGCATTACTTTTATATACACTGGAAAATTTTAAAAAATCATTTGATTAGCTTTCTTATGATATTTGCTTGATTGCCTGGTCTGGAGCCAAACCCACAATTTCTCTAAAGTATGTCTGTATGTATCTTATATTCTCATAAAAGATATAATTTTTTTTCATCAAGCAATCTAGGTCCAGAATGTCTGTGAACCTAGATATTCTACCTTGATTCTTAGATACACCAATTAAATAATACAATTTGTATTTTATGATATAACCACACATAAAACTACCTTTAATATACAAAAGATTAAATAAATATTCTAAATAAAGTTTCTTCTTTTTTAATGAGTCAATTCAGAATTTAGAAATGTGGGAAAAACAAGATGAATAAGAAAAAAGTTCTGTCGAGTAGAAAAAAAATCCCATATATATTTAAATTATAACAATATCCATCTGTATAAGTTATAATAATAGTTATTTAAAAAGGACAGTAGAGGTCCAGAAAAAGACATATTTAAATGATGACAGTAATCATGAAGATTTTACAAAGATAGATTTGACCTGAAACTTGATCTTATTCCAGGCAAATAAGGTATATTTTTATCGTAAATAGAACAGAGATAAAATTATGTTAAAACATTCGTAGAACAAAATGAAGAAAAATGATTTAAAAGTGACAGGTGGTATTTGAAGAGTTGCTCAACATGACTAATCATTAGGGAAACACAAATCAAAAGTATGACATACAGGTTCAGGGCCATGAGGATGACTACTATCAAACAAACATAAAAATAATTCACCACCACCACCACCACCACCACCACCAAAAATAGAAAGTGACAAGCACTAGCGAGGCTGTGGAGAAATTGGAACCTTTGTGCACTCCTGGGGGGAATCGTAAAATGGTGTAACCACTATGGATCACAGTATGGCAGTTCCTTAAAACATTAAAAATGGATTACTACTTCGGAATATATAACCAGAGAAATTGAAAGCAAGGACTTGAAAGGATATTTGTACACTCAGATTTATATAAGCATTATTTGCAATAGCCAAAATATAGAAACCACCCAAGAGTTCGTTTACAGGTGAGTGGATGAACAAATATGATACATACAACAGAATATTACTCAGCCTTAAAGAGGAAGGACAGTCTTACACATGCTACACCATGGATGAACCCTGAGAACATCATGCTAAGTGAAATAAGCCAGTCACAAAAGGACAAATACTATATGAAATCACTTTTCTGAGGTACCTAGGGTAGTCCAATTCATCGACATAGAAAGTAGAATAGTGGTTGCCACGGGCTAGAGGGAGAGGGAGTTGGGAATTATTATTTAATGTGTACTGAGTTTTAGTTACGCAGGTGGAAAATAGTTATGGAGATGGATGGTGGTGATAGTTGCACAATAATGTGAATGTACTTCATGCCACTGAATTTACACTTACTACTTGAAGATGATTAAAGTGGCAAAATATATGTTACATATATTTTACCACAATAAAAAAGTGAATAATAGAGGAGATGGTCAGGGCCAGATTAATGATGTCAAACTAAGGAAAGTAGGCTGCTTTCAAGCTCCGACTAATGAAAAGGCTTGACAAAGTAGGATGCAAGTTTCAGGGCTAATCAAGTATTGAGATTCCATTTATCTCCTGGCAGGCAATGGTGTGATAGCTGCTCTCTCAGATAGTTTTAGATTTCCTCCTTCCCTGTGCATGCATGCCATTCTCCTATAGGGGATAATCTTTGACTGAAAGACTGTTTAAGCTGCAAACAATTTTTTTTTTCCTGAGGAAGATTCCAGCACTATCATAAACACATCCTTGAAAAATTACATTCCATTTACCAGCCCCCCCCCAAGATCATCTTCATCACCTCTCAATCCATCCATTTTTGCCTTTCCCCAACAAGTCTGGCAATGAGATTGTAACCAAAACTACTTAGCTCAGGTGACAAAGGGGTGTGTTTGTCCAACACCCATTCTTCTTTCCTCATGTGTCTTCCTTTAGGTTCCTTTGGGCTTCTTGCAATGTGGGAAAATAAATGTTTGTATTGCTTAAGACAAATTAAGAGACTAAAATAAAGCATGGTAGTGGGCTCAGGTGGGTGAAGGTTGATGGTAGGAGTGTGCACAGTTAGTCTATATTTTCCATTAATAAATAAATATTAATGCTAGGTTAGTTAGCAAGGAGAAAAGGAGCAAATCAATATTCTCCTATCTTCTGTCATCTTATTTTCTGAATTGTTTTTACTGATTCCTTCCAAGCTTATGGAAAGTTCTCAGTCTTCAAATTGATAGGTGCTTACAAAAAAAGAAAGTTCTAATTCATAGAAGAAAAAGGTTTTTAAAAAACTTGATTTCACTCAAAAAGAGGATTTCTAAAATGATAACTTTCCATCAATTATCTCTCTTTTCTTGGGTCTTAAAAGCAGACGTTATTCTCAGTTAAAATATTTTTTCCTTTAAATGGAAAGAATAAAGATGTATACACAGTGATTGCTGTGTAGCTGTAGATAAGTGATTACTTTTTAATAAAGTGAGATGAGAATCTTAATCATTAATAAAATTTGTCAGGTGTGGCAGAATCCCAGATGCTTGCATAATTCCTCTCATCCCTTTGCTTAAGTAAAATCACCTGGGAAATATGGTTAATTGTAGCATGAAAATATGTCCAAATGTAGGATTGTGAAAAAAATAGAACAATGATTTAATTTGCAGACTAGCATCCAATAATTGCAGAACAAATAAGACTTGGGAAAAAGAAAGAGATCAAATCTAGGATTGATTAAGATATGATAAGGTACGGACGCCTGGGTGGCTCTGTTGGTTAAGCGGCTGCCTTCGCCTCAGGTCATGGTCTCAGAGTCTTGGGATCTGGGATGGAGCTCCAAATCCGGCTCCCTGCTCAGTGAAGAGTTTGCTTCTCCCTCTTCTGTGTGCTTTCTCTTGCTCTTGCTCTCTCTCAAGTAACTAAATAAAATCTTAAAAAAAAAAAAAAAAAGATATGCTACGGTATTAGTGTTTGAAAATGACAGGAAAGGAAAAGCAATCCAAAGACGCTAGATGAAGGGAACAACATGGATTGGATAGGACCTTGAGCAGAAGCAAAATCCTTTAGTGATTTAAAGGGGCAGGTATATTGAACCAGACTAATACTGAACCGAACTAAGTATATACTGGCACATTAATTTGGAATGGTTTCTCCTCCAACAGGTGGCAAAAGTGTGGCAGTAAATCTCACAAAGTATAGAACTTTAGGATTTGTTTCTCATTCATATTAAGTTCAGAAGAAATAGAACTTGGCTCATCTAGGAAGCACTTCATTATTAAGCAATTTGGCTCAGTTTATCCCTCTGTCAGTAATGCCTCAGTACCTAGAAGAAATTTAGTTTAAATTTAGTTTAAACATTAAGTTCTATTTATTAGAACATTACTCTGAAATTGTCTCTTTTTATTTGTTTCACATGAATGTCTTATTAAATACTCAAGTACGCTAACATTTACTCAAATAAATATGTGCTTTAAAGCCTATGGTAAGGAAATACATTTTTTTCTTTCTTTCTTTCTTTCTTTCTTTCTTTCTTTCTTTCTTTCTTTCTTTCTTTCTTTCTTTCTTTCTTTCTTTCTTCTTTCTGACATTTCTTCTCTCTTTTCCATTCTACTTACCCCAGTACCTAGTATGGTAGTTTTTTACATAGCAGAAATTAGAAGATTTAAATTAGCCAAAGGATTTTTAAAATTATTATATTATTTCTTTTAGCCAATTGAATTTTTTATTGAAACTCATGCATATATACCAAAATGCAACTCCATGCAATAGTTACTTCTTTAACCAACCTGTTGTTGAGTGTTTTAAATATAAATAAATGCAAATTAATACATTTTGAAAAATATGAAAAAATTTTAAGCACACAAATTCATCTCCTACTCTTTCAGTCTAAATTCCTGATAACAAAGTGTGGTTGTCGAAAATTAACAGAGTAGTTGCTAAGTGTAAGAGCTGTTGACAGCTTTTGATAGCTGTTTCCTAAGATGTCTTTCCCTATGTACTCGGGAGAGCCAAGCTAAACATTTTGTACTGCTAATCTTAAGAAACTATGACATTACAGACTTTACAGGAAAAATTAAGAGTGAACCTACATACACAGTTCACTGTTATATTCTTATTTTTAAAAGAATCAATTTCTTTGTACAAAGTGAGGTTTTTACCACATTAAACTTTCAGAACATTCAGTAAGAGGACCTTAATAGCTCTTTTAGCAGTGTTTTCCTTAGCAAAAGATGATAGTATTGACTTGTTTGACAGAAGCATTCTGTGTAATAACAACTAAAAATTATTTCTAAATCCTTAAGACTTATGAAATCTTATATCAATAACCACATTATACTACAGTTTCATTTTTGTCTAATGTTAATTTCTCTCTAAACTATTTTTTGAGGGGAGATTTGAAAAATATTCTTTATATTAGAGGACTTTTGAGAGATTCATGTTTTGGATTTAATAAAAAATATATAAATAAAAACATCAAAAGTGTAATAGCATAAAAGATTCAGTATGTATGTGAGTGTGTGTGTAATGTGTGTGTTTTAATAAAGTCATTTATCAGTGTTGAGCATGTAGGGCTAAGGTGAAAAATACCTTATAGTTTATCAGTCCTTGGGTTTTCCTTGCTAACATAGTTATAAACATGGATGGCTGGTTTCAATTGAAGAAAAGCAATATTAATTTTAAGAAAGGTTTCCTTACATGCATTTTCAGTAAACGATTTCTTTTTAGTGATCATAAGCTTTATGCACTATCAGTATAACACATCATGCCTGGTTTCATCAGCAATTATAAAATGTCATCTTCCAAGATGTGATAAACTCAGCAGGTTAAAATGGATGCAGTTCACTAAAGCCCTTGACTCTAGTTTTAAATAAAACTTTTCCTATTGAATAGGTACAAAATACATTAGCAAAGGGAAAAAATCAGCTAGATCTTTATTTTGCAATATTGCATAGTCAATAGTGCATACTCAGGAAATCTATAAAAACATAAGGACGTGTTGTCTTTTTTTGCCTTGTTGATATCATCAGATGTGAATAGGAAATAAAATATAAAAATATAGAGCCTGAAAAGTATAGTTTATCAGAACACAATATTAAAATATATAATATAAGGATACTGTGATCTCCTTTTAAACTGTATAAAGGGGCCTGAAAGTATAATCTCTAGTAAGATCTCATGCTCTCATAACAGCTAGCACAGTGCTAAGCATAAAATATCACGATGAAAAGTTGTTATGAAATGGTAAAAAGAATCTAATTTCTAGACTTATATCAGAACTACTACTGCTTGAAAAACTCAATATCCAAAGATGATAGTTTTAGATGATCATTTAAAAGGTGTTTTATATCCCAAGTAGATTAAAGGATGGTATACTTTCTTCACACAATACTTAATCAATTTAAATTATCATCAAGAACACAGGTACTAATGAACAGTTTTGACGCTGAACATTTTTTTATCAGATTTATATAGAAGAGAGGTATAAAGAATTTTTTTCCATTTTTTAATTAATGGTGATATATTGCTCAAATCTATCTTAGCATTTTGGATTTGCCTTGAGTAGCTATCATATGTGAATATTCTCCTGTGTTTACTCTTTCTCCAACCAGGTATATTTATCAGTCTTACCAAGTGAACGTAGAATAGATTCAAGAAGTAGGAAGAAATCTGAGGACAAACTTTTAGAAGCTTTATATTTAATTTATTTACCATACAACAAGAATGTAGTACAGTTCAAAATTAGAGTTCTTAATGCTTTTACTTGCAATAACATAAAACCCATCTAATTATAAAAGCAATTGCTTTTGCATTGTGGGAAAAAATTCGTTCTGATTTCACAGAATCCTCATCCCCCTGCTGGTATGCAAATAGTTACTTAGCAGGAATCATTGCCCAATGAAAATTATCATAAAGTATTAATGGTCTGTTATAAGAATGTTCCATTGAATAGAAGCTATAATTTTAGATTCAGAAAGGACTTTTGAAGTAATTTTGTTAAATCCCTTTATTTAATAAATAAGAATTTCCAAACATTTTTATTCAAATCTCTTTTCACCCTTTCCCAAAAGACATGGGTTAGTACAGCAATCATAAAAAGGAGATATATATCCAAGAGCCAAGTGTCTTCCACACTGACACAAAAAACTGGGAATTGTACGTGGGGTTTCCAAACAGGACCTACAGCAGCTACTATTGTCCCTTTAGAAGAGTCAAATGTGCCTATCAATAAGTATAGACAGACACCCCATTCTGGAATTAATCTATAGGGACATCCCAGCACCCACCCATCAATCACCTGAAAAATTCCAGAACACACCAAAGCGTGTTTGCTTTGTTTGTATCAATACATCCTTCCCTTTCTTCACCCACTTAGACACTTCCACACTACTTAAGATTAGCCTGCAAGTCTATTTGAACCACTTAGTAATTTTTTTATAGTTTATGAAAATAAGCTATACAGCAACTATTTTAATATATTATGCACAAACTTAACAGAAATATTAAGTAATTTAACAGAAATGTTAACTGGTGTGTTACACTTAGTGAGAGTCAGACAGAACTAGAATTCAGGTCTCCTAGTTTAGAGACCAATATTCTTTCCATCAACAAATGATAATGATTACCCAGTTTGTCTCTTGATGAAAATCCTCCACTCTGTGTTAACACTCACATGAAGGAAGTCAGTATGGTCTATACCATGAGACAGCTCTTTAAATTACTTTTCCAGGAACAATTCAGATTAATTTGAGGGCTATTGTGACAGGGAAAATAAAAGGCTAACCTTTAGAGATTTGTCTTTATATATATAAGTTAAAAATTATTAGATTTACTTCTCAGTATTTATCATTATGCAACTTTACTTACTTTGTACTTACCTTGCAAAAGTTTCCCTTAAAATAGTTTAATATATAATTTGAGGTTTAAGAACAGGGATAGAGTCACCGTAGGAGGATATACACAGCAGTTAATGGTACAGTAAAACTTAAGGTTTTAAATCTGAAGTTGGAATGAAAGTGAGGGCTGCCAAAGATCAGGTGATAAGCTCAAAAGAAGAAGGAATGTGATTATCCTACCACCCAAAGCTTCATGCTTAAGGTGGTTAAGTTTGCCCAGCCTGTAAGAACAGCTTTGCTCAATGATGCTGAGAGAAGCAAGCTGAGAATTACCAGCGGTCTCTTGAGTGGACATGGCTCAGTAGTGTCTAATCCAAGGAGAAATGATTAGGCTGACTGCCCTGGCCAAGGCAAAGATTCAGAGGATTGTAGCTAAAGACAAACATGGGGACAGGTATTTAGGAGAAAGAGGCAGAGGTGGATTATGCTCGGGTGTATGGGTACAGCAACAGTTCAAGGCAAGATGAATTACTTTTCACATAGTGCGTACTGGAAAGAATGAGCCCAAAGTAACTTCTAGGAAATACAGAATATTGTCCAGGTTTCCTAGAGCAGGAATTTTCACCCACCTGGATTCTGCTTGAATAAGCTACCAAGTTGGAATGTACTTCTTATAGAGACTCAACCCAATGTTATCAGAAGAGAAATGGGGTTCTCCAGCAGCGTGAACTGCCATTCAGGCTCTGGTTTAGCTTGTTCTGCTCGGGCAATCTCTGCTCAAGAATATCCACTTGCTAGAATCTGGAAATGGAATATTATCTTTACTATAGGACAATTCTAAGTAAATACAATTTGTGTGAGGGAACTCAACTCAAGAATGTCTCCTGTTCATTCCTATCCAATTCAAGAAACAGGTATTGGTCAGCATCGTGGCTAGGCCTGTGCTATAAGGACTGCAACCTGGGAACTGAAGTTAAGATACATGAAAACTTCTATCTGAAAAAATAATCTGTGCATGAATATTTCTGTAAGATTCAGGTTGAATGAAACTTAACATAAGTCCTCCCAATCTAATAGCATGTTTCTTCCCAGTGTCACCTTCCTATTTTATGTAAACCCTTTATATCAGTACCTATGCTTTGCCTCTGGAATATAAGCATTTAATATCTTAAATAGTCTGATCTGCCATCTTCTTGAGCATTATCTCATTCTGTACCTCCACCCTGAGTTTGCATCTGTAAAGAAGAATTTCTTCCTCTCTCCCATTCTCCCTCATCCTTCTTTCTTCCCTCTTTAAATCAAATTCCACTCTTAAGGATCATAGAGTAACCCCTCCTTAATGGATCTGGGTCAAAATGATCATTACCTTTCTATTGTAAAAGCTAAAATATCATGATGCATCTCAGTCCAGATGACTGGACTGAGGTAGAGATGTTGTTATATAAGAGGAAGAGAGGAACACGTGAGAATCCCAGTTGAGCCAGTTTGATGCGTCTTTGTACTCTCTTGCTCTGTTGTGACTGTGAATGTACAGGTAAAGTTAAGCCTGCTCAAGTAGGGCAAAACCAGGGGTTCGGGCTCCTCATGGATGAGGCTCTATTGCACCACTGGGATAAGCCGTTGAGCCCAGCCAAGGTGGTAGTTGAGAGTGAAGGGAATATAGAATGGATAGTTGAAGAGAGAGATGGTATCAACAGCCTGATACCAACTACAGGGACAGTTGTTACAGTTTGTCCCTCTAGCTTCCTTTTTAAGTTTATCCTTAGGAAAAGAAGCTGTCCAGAATCCTGGAGGATCTGTTTCAGAATGGATTTTGATAGACATATAGATTCACTGTCCTGATCCCCTTTCAAACGGATTTTCTTCCAGCTGTGGATTGTGTGTTCAGAAGTCAGCTTTCATTTCTTACTCTTTTGGGGTCTGCCTGAGCTGCAGAGAACTGTTTTCCTGAGGTCAAATCTTTCCTGGGAATCCTGAATCCAGTGACTAAGTGAAACAGAGATACAAAGGTACAGCTCTTTTGGCCTGATGAGCAATTCCTGCTCTAGAGCTCCTCACTAATTTCCTCAAGGCTGTGTTATTTCTCCTTCACTGTCCAAGTTCTTCTCAATTCCAAAGCCTTCACTTTACAGGCATTATTTGATAAACATCTTGTACTCCAGTCTCCATCTGCGCATTCTCCTGTGAAGAATACAGTTTATGAGACTCACCTTGTGCTACATCGAAACCTTGTCACAAGATGTTTTGATTCCTGACATTAGATTTAATCCCTAAGAAGATAGTACCTGAATCAAAAGTAATTAAGTCTCTATTTTATTAACAACTATAAAGAGTAAATAAGCTGAGGAAAAGCAAGCCACCATTTCAGTTGTAAAAATTGTGCATGAAAAGGACCCTGAAGAGAAAGAGTTGTTCTATGAGACTGGGATGTAGAACTAGATTGGGCTCCACAAGAGAACTGAGTCTCTGTCATGAGTAGGGACTGATGCAAGTGGCTAACTCTTCACATAATCCCCTTCTACTTAACTAGTCCCTCGGACTTCCGCATAAGGGAAGGAGGCAATAGGAGGATTACTTTCCCAAGAGCCACTTCTATAGAGAAATTTGTCTGATGCATAGCCAAATTTAATTGCAGACACATTTATTAGTAGGAATATGTAGCCTAAGTCTAATAGATTTATTGCACAGGCTACATGTAATTGGCCAAAGAAATTTCCATGACCCGGGGCCCCTGGGTGTCTCGGTTGGTTCAGTGTCTGCCTTCGGTTCTGGTCATGCTTCCAGGGGCCTGGGATAGGTCCCACCTCAGGCTCCTGCTCAGCGGGGAGTCTGCTTCTCCCTCTCCCTCTGCTGCTATCCCTCTCGGTCTCTGTCTGTCAAATAAATAAATAAAATCTTAAAAAAAAAAAAAGAAATTTCCATGACCCTTACAACTTAAAAAAATCAAGGAAAAAATGTAAAAATGTGCTTTAATACAACCTACTATGCTGTGCACCTTCTTAATGGTAAAAAGAGTAAAAACAAAAACAAAGTACACTTCCCAGTGTTGAGTATCATGTTAATGGCTTTCTCAAAGTACTTGAGCACAAAGGTATGAAAATTTTGTATTAAATAAAATGGCCAAAATTAAAATTTTTGAAACAGCGTAATGAGTATTTGAGTCTTTGAGCTTTGGATGTTTAGTAGGCATATCTAATAATGATGTGCTTTTCAGAGTGAAGAAATGTATAGCTAGTTTCCTAGTCCATAGGCTTTACCTTCTTCTTCCTCCACTAAAAACCAAAACCAAAATAAAACAAAATAGTAAGATATCTCATGCAAAGACTGTATAAGCTACTTCATAGATACAGTGACCAATGAGATGGATATAAGCAGAAGGTGCAGAGTGGAACTTCCAAGAATGCTCTCCCAGACTGGGATACGCACTTAAACATAAGCTCTTTCAGACTGTTCCTTTTCATCCTCCTGCTTCTTTGCTTGAGTCTAGGTGTGTTGCTTGGGAGTCCAGACATTTTAGAGCACGAGGCTAACTTGAAGATAGAGAATAAGTACTAAGGAGAATTAAATAGAAAAAAATTGATCCTGGGTTCTGAGGACTCAGTGGAGTTGTCAGATAGTCTGGAGTGCCTTCCTCAGAACTCCTTTTACTTAAGAGACATTTACGTTTCCATCTTCTTAACTCGCTGTTATTTCTGGTTCTGTCACTAGCTCCTGTGTGAATCTCTAAGTGATAATGTACTTCAGCCTGGCAACAAAAACAACAATTATTGGATGCATTAATAAATGAGTTGAACTCTATGTCCATGTTGGATTCATATCTTAGTTTTTAGTTCCATATGAGTATTGTTATTAATAATCATTAAATTATTATTTCCTCATCAGAAGCTGCATTCATGTCTTGTTTTAGCTGGTACATGACAATTCCAGACTCTGAGTAAAACAGTTAACACTTTGAGGAACACCTTCAGAAACATAAAAATCTGAAAGTGTAAAATAATTTATGAATGCTTTGAATATTTTCCATTGGTTTTAACTAGATTCAGAGATATTGAAAATTAGAATAGCTTAGATCATCTCCAGTGGTCACTCACCCCTTACAATTAATCTCACAAAAAGAAATATTTGTTAATTTTAACTACCTAATTAGTCACTTATCTGCATTTGGGGATTTGTAGCTACATCCTGATTTAGTTAGGCTGTCTTTAAAATCCTTGACTTCTCTTATTCTCCTTTTCTCTTTTATATAAATATATCATGTGATAAAAATAATTTTTGTTTAGATGTAATGATAGAATCTATATCACCTGATTAGATTGCCTCCACAAACACACAGTAAATGATTTACTAAAATCTGGGTCAGGGATTAAAAATTAACAACCCAACCTCAAAGTTAATTTCTGTGACCAAATTAAAATTTAAAGTAAAATTAATTATATTCCTTGTTGGTAGCAAAAACACCAATCTGAGAACTCTAGAAAAATGATACTCAAAAAATAAGTCTTCTAGTCTTTCATTTTGTTTAAGAACATTATTTGATAAACATCTGTTTTCAAAATATATCCATCACATTAAAACATAAAGGTGTTTCCATTACTGCTTTAACAGTCATATTCAAATAATCTGCTATAAATATTCTTAAAAGTTAAATATTGGAATTCTAGTTCCAGATTTGACTCAGCATATTTTATTTAACAGCATCTAACAATAAAAACATTAAGTTTGTAATAATAAAATTTTAGACTTGGGGCATATACTGTGGTTCAGAAGAAAATACATAGCATAAAGTTAATAAAACATAACAAAGGGCATTTCTTCTCTTGGTTTAAGGGTATAATTTCAATAGAGAACAGTCTTTTTGATATAAAAACAACAAAAATAAAATTTTTAATGTTTAAAATAGTTTTTGATGTTTAAATGTTTAATGTTTAAAAAAATTACATTCTACCTCTGATGTGAACTTAGGGCTAGGACATCTATTTGACCTTAAATAGAAATATCTTTTTTTAAAACTTGTCCTATTTTAGGCTTATATAATCTATTTAATAATACACATCTCAAATATCATTTCATCTTATTTCGAAAGTCCTGATATTGGAGTTAGTTACATAGTAGTATCTTTAAGATAATGTCTTTGTAACCAGTGTATTTTTCTCCTACTATATTGTACTTAACACACTGTACCTTTCATATGTGTCCACAGTGAATCAATGTTATGATATAAAGAAGTGCTATTATCTCTATCAGTTAGTGTATCTTTTGTCTTCAAACGATTTTTGTTTGCCTCTTCAAATATCAGAGCAAATTTAATACAATCGTGACCTTAAGTCTGATATACATCAGTTCACTGTAACTGTAATCTAATGAAAAATACATTTAAAAAACAAAGCTAACATGGATAAACTTGTTTTTTATATTCTTAAATCAAAAAGAAAAGAAAATACATTTCTAAGGGTAGGAAAAAGTAAATGAATGAGTAGATAAATGTATAAAAAGTAAACTTTCCATTTATTTATAACTTTAAAAAGTCATGATTTGCCCAGAAAAATATTAGTATGCCTAAAGCATGGTTTCTAAACCAGGTTGCCATTAACATTTCAGTTGGATAATTTTTGTTATAGAGGATGTTAAATAGTATCCCTGGCCTCTGCCGACTTGATGCCAATAGCCACATTTTCATTTATGAGAACCAAAAATGTCTCCAGACATTGCCAAATATCTCCAGGGAGAAGGGACACAAAATCTCCCGTGGTCGATAACCAGTGATCTAGAGGAATGAGAAGGATATTTTTAATGTTTTATAAGTAAACATACTAATTAAGAGATAGTATAAAATCAGTTTTAGATGTAACATGTCAACAAGTTCAGACACCATATTCACAATTTAGCACTGTTTTTAAGCCCTGGTCTACTGTTAACAACTTCACCTTTCTTGTCATACTAAAGATACTTGTAAAATATGCATTGTTTCTTTATTGGATTTAATCATCTTATGTCGCAGATGGCCCTTTGAAATGGCTATTTGTAGAGAAGAAAATTTTCTAGAGATGTTTTATTCATGGACACTTTCATAATAATTTTCAAATATTTGCATTAGTTATATGTTTCCATTTTTGTGTCTGCCAACCCATTGGGGAGTTGTGCTTATTTACAGATTCACTAGTACTGTTTTTTAGTAGATATTAGTTCTGTTAGAGAATTAGTCTTTTTATTATTTGTTTCAAAATTAATGATTAAAACAATTAATATGGAATTTGAATGATCATAGAGCTTCTTTTATCTTTGCCTTTGTTTTAACACAAAGGAATAATAATCATTATTCTAAGACAACATTTTCTTTAACTTTTATTATAGAAAACTTCAAACATATAAAAATGGGAAAATAGAATAATAAACCTCTATATACCCATCATCCAACAAATGAATCCCCGTAATCCCATATTCAGTCAGTATTCAAAACACCGTGATTGTCTCACTAGATTTATATTGTTTATTCAATTTAGGATCTAAAGAAGCTCCATACATTACAGTTAAGACTCTTTTAGCCTGAAAGTTTCTCTCTACCTCTTTATTTTTCCTTGCAATTTATTTATTTGTTTATTTTTTTGGGAGCGGGGAGAAACCAGGTCATTTGTTCTACAGTTTCACATAATCAAGATTTTGTTCACTGCGTCCTCATGTGACAGTTTTCATGCTCTCTGTCATGAACAGTTTCACAAATATTGGAGAAGAATACTTCATACGTGGTGTTAAGTACTTTCATCAGAAAGCACATCTTTTGGGAATGTTAATAGCCAATGGTAATAGTTGTTAGGATTCATTACTTTAGTATGCATGCAAAATGGTGATATTCTAATTCAATCATTTCTTCTTTATATATTCGTTACGATATTTCTGTACAGGGAAACTTCTGGCCAGCTATTTGATTACCCTGAGACAGAATTTGTATAGAAAAAATGGAGTGAATTCTAATTATTACATATAGCCATTTTCAAAATACATTTACAAGTATCTTTTACTTGTAAAATATCTTTATTGTGGTTGTTTACCTGACATTCTCTATTAGTGACCAAAACAACAACAGCAAAGAACAAAACAAACTAAAAACAAAACAAAACAAAAACCCATGAGTACTTTTATATTATTTTATTTAGTATTATAATGACATTATGGATTGAACTATATAATTTATTATCACTATAATTCTTATTGGTAGTTATACTCAACCAGTCTCATCTTTGGCCATCACGAATCACTTCAAATTGGCTCCATCATTCTTTGGACACAATCCTTGATGTTGGTAGTCTTTGAGAGCTTTCTTGCTTGTAGTATGGCAAGACATTTCAGGCTCATTTCTTATATTGTTAGCCCCAGATTTACCTCTACTAAGCACTTAGAACTAAGTAAGCAACTTGTGTGTTTGTGAAAAAGTCATATAGTTGATAACAATTGTAGAAGAATGGACTTCCTGAAATTACATGATAGGGTCTAGCTATCATAGTGGCTGACTGTTGATAGAAATAGAAATTCAATTTTTCTCATTTTCTAAAGACTCTGTCTTTCCTTCACTTCATATTGTATTCATACTCATGTGAATTTGCTTTTAGATACTTATTACCTTTCCTTCCTCCCCCCTTCCATTCTTTCTTAACTCATTATTCCATCTAGTCTTTCTTTACAAACCACAAGATAAAGATCTAAACGTAACCTCCCTCCCTCAATTTTCTAGCACCACTTATTGAATCATTCTTTCCTCCCCAATGCTTTGAAATTTTATCTTAATGACATAATAAATTTTTTCATGATTATATCAGTTTCAGAATTTTATATACAATTCCATTAATTGTAACTACTTTTCTAATACCATCATTATCTTAACCTTTGGAGAATTTAATTCTAGTTTAATATCTTATAATACAGATACATTCTCATTGTTATTATTTTAAAATATTTTATTTTCTATCATTGCCTATTTATCTTTACAAATGAAATTTAACATTATTTTGTAATGTTAATAAATTACTTTGATATTTTGATGAATATTATAAATGAATTTAGGGATAATTGGAATCCAAAAAATTGGAAATCCTCATCTATCAACATGTTATTTCTTTCCACGTATACAGATATTGTTAGGTGATTTTTTTTTTTAAGTATTGTCATTTTTCAAGTTTATTTTTAGGAAATGTGTATCTTGATTGATAATGAGGATGAGAATTTATTTTCATTGTTTTTTTCTAATAGTTATTAGTGTTTTGGAAAGCTATTTTTTGGAGTATTTATTTTATAAACAAGTACATTACATTTGGATAGGTTGTCCTCCAGAACACCTTTCCTCTAATCTGAAAAGGACCCTATTGAAACACTCATGAAATTCAGGCATAAGCTCAAATAGTTAATTTTCTGCTGCCTACTGAGTACTCAGATACTGTCAGATTATAAGCAACTAAACTTCCTGCTCAGCTGTGACCAAGGCTTAAATAAAGACAGGTCCCTTATACTATTTGTATTGCTGCACAGATTCCATTTTAACCCCATGTCCAACACTTACAGAGGAGCAGTTGTTTAAAATACAGGGGAGGAAGTATCCATTGATTTCTAAACTGTTGTTCATTCAACTATTAAATTAATAGGGATGAGTTGTCAGCATGTCAGGATTCTTACTACATGGTCTATGCTTCTGTATTGGAGGAGACTTGTGATTCTGGATAGATGTGAAAGTAGGTTAACCATGGTAGACCTCCCTGCCTTTTTTGAAATTTAATACCGTTATATAGTGTATATAGATTGGCCAGTATAAAGTTTCTAAAAATAGCTTCTAAAATAATGAATTTTTAATGAAGTACAGATTTGCCAAAAAAGAAGGCAATAAAGTTGATTGCTAATATATAACATTTACTATAAATATTTTATTTTGTAACTTAAAAAAACTATACAACTATGAACGCATGTAGTATGCATTTTACAATAACTTCTTCATGCCTTGCCTCTTTGGAACCTTAAGAAATTTGGGGACCAGACAGGGCAGAGATTATTTTCTTCACTATTATTCATTCATTTAGCACATATTTAATGAGTACATACTGGGTGCCATGATGGTAACCGAACTCGAGGGCTCAAGATAAAAGGCATAATCCTTTTGTGCCAGGATTTTACAATCTATTGGGAGAAAAAGACAAGAAAAATGATAATGGTAACTGTGTGATAAATGTGGTGAGAGAGATAAGTATGAAAAGATAGGGAGAAACACCTCAACCAGAGTGGAGAAATGAGACTCCTACTCAAAGAAATGGCAGATGAATCAACTCTTGTTTGTTGAATAGGACAGAGCCAAGTGTTGAATGGAAGGAAAAGTGGATGGTTTAGGAGGTATGAAATCATGACATTCCCCTACGGAAATGATAAATTGATGAAAAGTTTTCACCAGGAAAATGATGCTATGGCACTAGCATTTTAGAGTGAGTGCATGGCTGTTGTGTAGAAATTTGTAGTAAGAATGTTAAAAAAATGAGTTTGTATTAAGGCAGTGACTGTAAGATTAAAAGTAAGGGATGAGTCCAAGGGATACTAAAAGAAAATATTATTTACAAGATTCATTGCCAAAATGAATTTAGTGGTCAGTAATGTGTGACAAATTAAAAGTGATTTATGGGTTGAGATTTTGGTAGAAGAAATAAGGAAGAGAGACGAATGACTAAAACTGGGAGCAATATTGGACAAGCCAAATTTGGGTTCTCTTTCTCTAAAAGTTTGTCATGGTGGGCAGTATAATGATTCCTAAAGATGTCCACCTCCCTATACTCCAGAATCTGTGAATATATTAAGCTAAATGATAAAGGAATTGGAATTTGTGAACACAAGTAAGATTGCTTACAACTGACCTTAAAATAGGCAGATTACCCTGATCCTGGATTAACCACATGGGCCCAGTGTAATCACATGAATTCTCAAAAGTGGAAGAGGAAGGCAGAAGAGTGGGTGAGAGAGAATGCAAGTTGAAAAGGGCTTGATTCTCTTTCTCACTTTGCTGGCTTTGAAGACGGAAGAAGGGATCCACAAACCAAGGAATGTGAGCAGCCTCTAGAAGGTGGGGACAGCCTTCAGTTTACAGACAGCAAGAAAACGGTAATCTCAGTGAGGAACTAAATTCTGCCAACAACCCAAGATCAGTAGAGGGAATCTCCCCTAGAACCTTCAAAAGGCATATAGCCCTGCCAATACCTTGATTTTTGTCCAGCAACCCCATGCATATCCAAATTTTTGGTCTTCAGGATTGTAAAATAATAAATATTTTTCCTGCCACTTAGTGTGTTGTAATTTGATAAACCAGCATAAAAAAAATACATCAAGAAATTTAACAAAAAGAAAAACCAAAATAAGATTTAATTATCTGTACATTCACTCTCTACTAAGGATATTTTTGTTTTGCATATGTATGTAATTCTTTCTAGCCATTGTCCAGACACTTTTCCCCATACATTTAAAATCTTTTTCAATTAAAATCTACTTATATTTTTGCACAGATACCAATTTTTAAATATAAAATTCATACTTATATGTGAATCATCTATGCTTTTCTGAAATGCAAGGTGGGTGCAAGGAAAATACAATCCCAGTGGTAGGGCTTCTCAGAGGATTCATCCAGGAAAGTATTTTTTCTTTTGTTTTGTTCGTTTGTATGAAAATGTTATAATCTTGTTAAATTAACATTTGTTAAGTCCCAGGTGCCAGATAGTGATCCATCACAGTTGGATAAAAGACCACAGGAAAAGTTGAGATAGAGGTTTATTACTCATACTGATGGAAGTAAAGTACATGGCAAGCATGTCTTGAGGGGTCACACGGGTAGGTCAAGTCAGAGTGAGGCAGAGACAGTGACAGGTCCTGGAGTACATGCCTTTATTAGGGTCAGTAGGTAGAGTGTTTGGGGCTCTAGGGCTAAGTCCAGAATGGTTAATTCAAACCTCGAAGAGCAGGGTTTTGGTAATTTCTCAAGGGTCTTATCTAAAGGATGAACAAGAGGAAGACCGTAGGAGATGGGGGAAATTGTTCATCGCAAGGGCGGTTGGGGAGTCATATTAGGAACTTACGTTCCCATGTCATGCTTGTGAGTCTGCAGGCTGTCATCAGGGACATGCACTTGCATGAGGGACTAGTATTGGGATAAGGCCCCTCAAGAGCCACTTAGCCAAATAAAACACGTGCTGAAGCAGTAATACCACAGATTAGCTTCATTAAACTATGGATAGTTAGGTTTTGTTTGTTTGCTTGTTTACTCAAGAAAATTTCTAGCGGAGTAAAGGGAGGAGAATACTAATAAATATTAATGGTAGCTACCATGAAAGGATTTGCTTGTTGTAATCCAAGCCCTGAGCTAAGCACTTTATATGAATTAGCTCATGTCTTTCCTCTAGTATCCTTTGAGGTAGGTATTAATAATACTAGTTTATATATGAAGAATCTGAGGTTTAGTTAGATAAATTGCCTGGCCTACTTTCAGAATCCATATTCACACTCAAATCTGCCCTTTGCCTCTCTGGGATCCTTTTGCTTCCAAGTTCTAAAGGGTACCAAATTTAAAGCCAGGAAAGCCATTCTGAGTACAATAGTTCTATCTCACTTTGCTAAGATTTCATTTTTTTCCAAAGAATTCTTGCATTTCCAGGGAGGATTCAAGGTGAAGCCACTGCTCTGGAAGGAGTAACAACCATTCTGTTGAATCTCATTTAAGTCTAGATCATTCACAATTGCAGTGGCCCAAATTGAAGTTTGTTCTCATTTTAATGTTAACTCCAATATACTCCAGTCTGAGATTATTGGAGACAGTAAAAAAAAAAATTATGTATATGTAATTGTGGTAAATGATTATTGTAAATTGTGCCTAT